>NC_038254.2:4987704-5142995 GCF_000004515.6 Glycine max | reverse complement strand
AAGTAAAGAGATACAAAACAAATCATTTTATTCGACCAAAATTTAAAACAAAATTAAATATTTTTGCTTTCCACCTTTTATTATATTTTATTTTATTTTGTATATTCCAACATGACTAATATAATGGATAAACTATATTTTATAATCAAATTTGTATGTTGTATATTCATGTCCTTTGATACTCAATCATTGAATAATGATGTAAAAACTGCAAAAGACATAACAAGTTCCAACTTAAAAACAACAAGCATATGTAAAAAAAAAATAGTTCTAATAGTTTTATTTTTCATGTCCTCTTATACTAAATTATTATAATGGGTCTAGTTTTTTTTAACTATCTTCACGCCATTAACATTATTTTATAAAATAGATTGATTAATTAATTAAATAATCTAACATTCAACATATATTAATAGCATATAAGATAATAGCTTAATTTGGGTAAAATATTTGGTTTGGAACCTTATAAAGTCTTGTTATTAATGTCCTACATTTAACACTTATAGATGTGATGTAATTACTCATAAGTTAGTTTCATATTTATAGTATAATTTAAATAAAAATTACAAAAGGAATAATAATAATAATTTTATGTAATATGAAACTTAGAAAATTTAAATGTGTTTTCAGGGATCAAAATGATGGTACATGTTAAGTTTAGGGATAAAAATATTAGTAAATAGTTAAGTTCAAAAATTAAAATGACAACAAGTTAATATGATCAAAGATCAAGATGAAAAATCAACTTTTAAAAAGTGGTTGTCTAGTAAATGACACGTGGTAAAATGTGAATAAAACATGAGTGTTACGTGACTTGAAGTACCACATAGACTCAACCATTTGAGTAAATAGAAATAATTATCCATGAAACTAATTTGTTGTATTTTTTGCAAATTCAATGTCAAAATTTTAAGTTTTCATCTTACAAAAATCTAACTGTTAGTGCATAACAAGTTTAATGATGAAAATGAGTATTTATTCTTTTTTTATAAGATATTTTAGAATTCCTATCAAACATTTAATCTTTTATCCATTAGTTGCTCTTATTAAATATTCTTAGTATTTATGTTTTTTTATTGATAGTGGTACATAATAATCTTGGGCTTTAATATTCTTACATCATCCAAAATAATTTAATGATTATTAATAAGGACATGATTAATACATTAATTATTGAAATTTTTATTTATACAAAAATAAGTTTTAGAATTAATTTAGTTTTATAGTATAATTAAGTAGGAAAGTAAAAAAAAACTATGAAGAAAAGAAAAGAGACGAATACTATAAATCTAATACCCTACG
This sequence comes from Glycine max, assembly GCF_000004515.6. Taxonomy (NCBI): domain Eukaryota; kingdom Viridiplantae; phylum Streptophyta; class Magnoliopsida; order Fabales; family Fabaceae; genus Glycine; species Glycine max. The sequence continues at coordinate 5,141,693 of NC_038254.2, read as the reverse complement.
AATAAGAATCAGAGGGTAGTGGAAGTTGTAAATGAGACGGTAGTTGTAACGCAAAATGTAACCTTTTGTCAATTATGCTCTATTAATTTTTAGTATTATTTTATTTTGGTATATTAAATCTTAAAAATTTTATTTTTATCTTTTATGTTTTTGAAAGTTTTATTTTTATTTTTTATGTTTTCAAAAATTTTATTTTGATATATTAAATTTTAAAAGTTTTATTTTGATCTTTTATATTTTTGAAAGTTTCATTTTAATCATTTCTTTTAATTTTTGTTAACAAACATTAATGAATCGTTAACTTTAAATTTTGAAATAATTAATTTAAAATAATAATAACTAAAAATTATCACTATCTTTTTAAAATATATTAAATCACCTATTTTTCAAACTTCCATCATCTTGCTGGGCAAATCTTATAACCACCAAAACATAAATAATGTAACCACTATTCACTCATAACTACAATTGTGTCAGCATTATAACTATCATCAAATCAGATATATAACATTCATATATCATCACACCGTGATCTGATATAGATCAGAAACATTAAATTTCAATGGTAATGAGAAACTTTAGATCTAACATCATGAGGGTGATTTTAGATCTTTCTTTAATTTTTAGCCTCATTATTTTAAATTAATCATTTAAAATTAACAAAACACATCTCACGTTTACAAATAGAAATTAAAAAAAATATCAAAATAAAATTTTTATAAACATAAAACACTAAAATAAAACTTTTTTAATTTAATATAAAAAATAAAAAAACATTACAATATAATAAAATAAAGTGACATTTAGCCTAATCATAATTCGCTCAATCTGTCAATCATCAATGAATAGCAAGCACGGCTTCCCTGATTTAGCATGGTACAGTAGACTTAAGTACAGATTATTTTTCAGGGCTGTTCTTTGCAATAACTTGCCGGTTCTTGCTGGTACTTGCATAATTAGGACCAAGAAACATTTCATGCAATGTGACAAATATTGGAGATTTTCTTTGGTTGAAAATATTCTTTAATTCATTTATTAATGGTTGAAAATGAAATACTTGCAATGCAAAAGATTGTATATTATATGCACATTAAAAAAAAACTCATATGTCTTTATTAAGTTTTAACAAGTCAATATAAGATTACACAAATATTTATAATATAAAAGTACATATTATATTTTTTTTCCTTAAACGTTTCACATTAAACATGAGACTAATCTCGCCTAATTAAAAAAAAAATAAGATCAGCATTGCTTATGAAATGACATATAACATTTTACTCCTTCCACAATTTTTTTTAGATAAAATTACTCCTTGCACAAATACTAAACATTTTCTTAAAACTGTATGTCAAGTTGCTTTTGTTCATTTACAAATTGCTTTCCATATCAATAAAAAAATTGTCAATAATAAAAAGTATGTGGCCAACACTACTTAAAAATATATATATAATTCTAATTAAAAATAAATATATTTTCATTTACATAAAAATATCTTTCACATGGAATTCTATAACAATTAGAAACTATATATACTACAGAATTGTTTGGCGGTTTCAATTATATGTAAGTTTCAAAAAAGTGCACTTCTATATTAAAAAAAATGGATGACTTAAGATCATCATTAAGCATGTGGATGAACTAGTACACAATTGTTTTATCTTAATTAATGGTCTCTAGTTAAAGTTCTAGATATGTAATAATGTTAAATGTCATCTAGTTTGGATAAAATTCTCTTGCATGTAGTCTCTATAAAAAAAATTGTCATTAAAAATATGTTGGTTTTTTCGATCCTTATTTAAATTTTTTTTAATTATAATTTTTACATTTACTAAAAGTAATATATTTTTAGTATACCATTAGAAACCAAAAACTAAAAAAGATGGTTTTTGTAATATTTAAGGATTAACGAAAACAAATACAATTTAAATATAACGAATTTCGCTTCAGGGACTCGTGCAATAAATGTTTCATGTCAACAACCTTATAAAAAAACGAGAGAGAGAGAGAGAGGCATTCAATACCCTAGCCCTACTAACACAACCAAAAGAAAAATTAGTAATCCATTCGCAATTTATATACTTCTTTTGACCATGTCACGGACCCAAAATACAAATATATTTATTCATAAACACAAAAGTAGTGCTCAATTTAATTTTATTAATTTGTGAGTCTTGAAGATGAATAAATACAATTTCCAAAAAATGACATGGTATCTTTATGAATACAACACTCGTACCCACAAGTCTTTTTTCAAGGCAGAATCGTTGGCAGCTTCCTTCTTAAGCTGGATATGTTTGAATGGAGAGAATAGAAGATTAAGAAAATGAAATATTAATATTTTAATTTTAAATTGAGAGAGGTATGAAATATTTTTTAAAATGGATAAAGAATAATTAAAAAGTTATATGATAATATACTACTTTTATTTTTAAGTATTTAAATACTGATTCAATTTTTTTTAAAATAATCACTCCCCTATTTTCCCGTCAAAAGGGGAAAAAAATTAAATTTTACTTCTTGATATAAAATATAATTTTAATTGACAAATAACACTAAATAAAATTATTTAATTAAACCCTTTCAGGAAGAAAAGTGATTAACTTAATTATTAGAACAATTTCATATCAATTTATCTACAGTGCTCGATGGTATACTAGATGTGTTGAAGATACTATACTTAATTTTATCTATATTTATATAAAGTATTACTATCCAGTATTTTATAAAATAAAAGTAAAAAAAGTAATAGAAAATATTTATTGAAAAGTATAGTTAGGATGCATTAAAAGTCAGTATATTGATAACATTTTTTCATTTTTCTTTTGATTCAATGACCAGCGTTTTGTTTTTTCCTTACAACGATGTTAATGAGATTAAAACTTAAAATCATTAGCAAACTATACTTAAAATCCTCATCAATAGACTAACTTTAATAGTTATTGACTACTTAAACACTTGTTAAAATTCTCCTTTTTATATTTCTGGTACAATAAATTCGTTTTTTTTTACAGAATAATGTTCTATTTAATTTCTTCAACCGATGCACTAAATAGCATTTACTATTTTTTAATCTATATCAATTTTTTTATTAATATTTAACACTACTTAATCTAGACATAAAAAATTGCTCATAATTAAGATTGTGAAGGTATTGATACAAATATAGGTAGTATAATATCTAATCCTATCCTATACTTGTACCATATATTATAATTAATTAGAATCGAAAGATTTTAATTTTATAAGTAATTAAGCTTGTGGTACTTTTAATGACTATATATCTATTTATCAATTTTAAGTTTTTAACATTAAAGTAATAATTTTCTTTTATTAATTCATAAAAAAACACATTAAGAAAATAACATTTAATTAAAGTGTGAATAATAAATTCAGATATATCATATATACATGCACAAATGTGCATTACATACCAAGCAAGAACGTTAAAATTACTAACGACATGAGTACGTAAGAATACAAATATTTTAGTAATGTTGGCTCAGGAAATGACTCCTATAATGATTATTCTGAGTTTCATTTCATTTTGTTCAAACTTTAAAATTCACTTTCAATTATCATAAATTCTAGAGTGAGTTATGTAAGAAGGCAAATCAATCAAGTTACTCGCACTCTAAGTATGATAATTAAGTTACATGCTATCAACTAAATTTTTTTTTATCGTATTCCTCTATCATATCAGGAATGAAATGCACACTATTCTCCTTTACCTGAAAACAAAAAAAAAAGTAATGCTTTATCTATACTTGGCTATGATTCCTTCTCGATTCATTGGGGTTGAATTTGGGTCAGGTTGAAAGAAAGAAAGAAAACCCGTGCTATAAAGAACGAATTTGATTCATAAATAGTCCAAGAAAACATAACCTAACCCAACTAAGGACTCTCCCAATTTGAAGTGCTTATTTGTCTCTGAAATTATTGATCATGTATGAAGTAATAGTATAATAAATAGAAAATATTCATAAAAAAAAAATAAAAAAAGGACGAAAGTGAGGGTACAAGAGGTATCTATCTTGAAAGCTAACATGGCCATGAAATATTCTACCATGTTAAGACCCTCCATTTATTGCCCCATCAGATCCGCATAATAATAATAATATAATAATAAAATACTCCACGCTAGAATGCCCCCGTGCTGACCACATTTTGGAACAGGCCAATGAGAAGAGCGCGTGGATGAAAGCACGTTTTGGTGAGAGTGGGTGAGGAGAAGAAGAGTGGAGAACCGCGAGTAGTGAATGGTAAACCTGTCACGTAGAGAATAGAGAGGGACCACCATGTGAAATTGCCAACACTGCAAAATCAAAATGGAAATTCTCTTCCTTTGCCAAAACTCACTCGCTCTTCACTCTCCAAAGAAAAGAAACCCTTCTCACTTCTATTCATTCATTCAGTTCGTTTTTTTACGTCCCATCAACAACAGTCCCTGTATAAAATAGACAAATGATAATGAATGCTATTAGTATATTACTAAAGAATTTAAAAGATGTTTTTTTTTATTAAAATATACAAAATTCTTATAAAAAAATATTTTTCTCTTTTAATTCTTTACTCAGTATCTTGATTATAAAATATTCCTACATTTTTCTATTTTAAATTGAGAAGAGGAGAAAAAAAAAACTTCAACACTTTAAACATAGCTGGAACTAAATAATAATTAATGTAAAGTAGAGTTTGATCTAATTTATTATTAACTTTTATTTCTCTGAGCCAATCATTCTGTATATAAAAGCTTTTAAAATATAAGTAACTTATTTTCAAGAAGAAACCGTAGAAATAAGCTTTTAAAATAGTTGATTGGAGGAACTTTACACAACTTGTGTGGAGTTTTTTTTTTTTTAATTACAAGCCTCGATTAGGGGTGAGTACGAATTGGTTATGGTCTCCAAAATATTAAAAATTAAAATAAATCAAAAAACTAATATCATCTGATTTTATTGTCAGTTTAATCAAGTAACGATTTAATAAGTCATGATTAACTTGAGTCTGTACATGCATGTGGGGTAATTTCTGAAACTTCATTGTTGTAGAAACATGGTATGTGTTCTTTTTGAAATGAAACATGTAGATGAGACGCCCAATGAGTAATACACATGTTTACGAAAGGTTGTTGCATATTGAGTGTTTATGAAGCGTTGTTGCCCAACACCCAAGGTGAATGAATGTTTCGCTTGCTGCTATGCTTTGAGTCTCTTAGAATAGGGTACATAGTCACTAATTCTTTGATAAATACGTTTTTAAAAGATAAAAATATAAAATTTAGTTTCCAAAAGTATAAAAAATGTGATAAATATATCTGGCTGTTAACTTTCATTCATCATCGTTAATAAAATAGCCTACATGACATATAAGAACGAATTTGTCATTGAAATGATTATCAACGTAATCATCTCTAATTGTCAACATAGAGACATATTTGTCGCGAGCTCTTTTCGCAAACCCTTACTTTCATGATTGTCTCCTCTTGTTATACCTTCTTAAGGATCACCACCAACCCAGCCACCGGCCACCACTGGCGCCGTCTGTCACACTACCACCACCATCTTCCTCCAACTCTCAAACTCTTAAACCCCACTTCTCTCTCTCTGAGACTTGGCCCTCAAACTCACTTGTGTGTTGTAGGTAAAGAGAAAGAAAGGATGAAAACAAAGAGGAGGAGACATATTTGTCATATAATATTTTATTAACTTTTTCATTTTCCCACTCTTTGAGAATATGAATAGGATAAATAGTCACTTTTTTCCATGAATGTGTAATTCGTTGACAAATACATCCATGAAAGATAAAAATACGAAATTTAATCTCCGAAAATGTAAAAAGTGCGATAAATATATTCGACTGTTAACTTTTGTCCGTCATCGTTAATAAAATAACAAAGATTCGAAGAAGTGAAATATGAGATATATTTATCTTTTATTTATAGTAGATTGTGACTAATTATTATAATTTAAGCAAATTTGTAATAATTGATACACTATTACAATGCTTATTTTGGTAAACCGGTACAATGTTTATTTCGGATAATTTTTATTGTGACAGACAAATTATGGTTAATAATCAATATTATCATTATTATTATGTTTGTTTTAAATCATGTTTGTCAATATTTTTTTAAGTGATTATTGTAATGTTATGCTTGTAATGATAAAAAAAATGGTAAAAATTTACCATAAAATTATATTTTATCCTTAAATGAAATGAAATTTTGGATCTAACAAATTAGTCTAATAAAAACATACTAATATTTAGGTCCAATAAAAAATTATTGATATTTTCATCCAAAAATGGTAACTTATTGACATTTTGGTGCAATGGAATGTACTGACATTTAAGTCCAAAAAAATATAGACATTTTTCTCCAATAAAAAATTATTGACATTTACGTCTGTTGGATCGAGTGGCCTCAGAATAATTAAGAAGGGGGGTTGAATTAATTATTCCTAAACCTTTACTAATTAAAAAATTACTCTTTTAAGGCTTTTACTAAATTGTTAAGAGAATAAGGAGTAGAAGAGAAACTTAACAGAAAGTAAAAGCGGAAATTAAATGCACAGTGGAAAGTAAAAGAGTAGGGAAGAAGGAAACAAACACACAAGAGTTTTTATACTGGTTCGGCAACAACCCGTGCCTACATCCAGTCCCCAAGCGACCTACGATCCTTGAGATTTCTTTCAACCTTGTAAAAATCCTTTTACAAGCAAAGATCCACAAGGGATGTACCCTCCTTTGTTCTCTTTGAGCCTAGTGGATGTACCCTCTACTAGAACTGATCCACAAGAGATGTACCCTCTCTTGTTCTCAGTCAAACCCAAGTAGATGTACCCTCTACTTGTACCACAAAGGATGTACCCTCCAATGTGTTGAGACAAAGATCTCAGGCTGTTAAACCTTTGATACTTTGTGAATGGGGATACAAAAGAATTCTCAGGCGGTTAGTCCTTTGAACACTTTTGTATTAGGGAAAGAGAAGAATCAAAAGAATTCTCAGACTGTGTCGTTTTGAATTCTTTGACAAGAGAGAAGGGAGACACAAAAGAATTCAGGCGGTTAGTCCTTTGTTCTTTTGGAAAAGGGAGAAGAGAGACACAAAAAGAATTCAGGCGGTTAGTCCTTAGCGAATTCTTTTTGGCAAAGGGAGACGAGAATGAAAAGATGAATGGCACAAGTTTTCAAGGTTTGGAAAACCAGAAAACTTCAGAAAGCTTTTGGTACAAAGAAGAAGAAGAAGTTCAAAGAGATTCAAGGATTGTAATGAAACGATTGGAAAAGTATTCAAGATGATTGAAATGCAAAACCAAGCCTTACTTTTATAGACTCTTCATGTCTGGTCAAGAAGATCATTTAGAAGAGTTATAACTTTTAGAAAAACTTAAAACCAATTTGAAAAAGTCAAAAACCTTTTTGAAGAGTTACATCTTTTGATTTATCAGAAACAGTCACTGGTAATCGATTACCAAATTAGTGTAATCGATTACACAAGGCTTTTAAGTGAAAGGATGTGACTCTTCACATTTGAATTTGAATTTCAACGTTCAAGGGCACTTGTAATCGATTACCAAAACATTGTAATCAATTACAACCTTTTGAAAATAATTGGAACGTTGTAAATTCAGTTTGAAAACTTTTTCAAACTCATTTTGCTACTGGTAATCGATTACAACAATATAGTAATCGATTACCAGAGAGTAAAAACTCTTTGGTAAAGGTTTTGTCAAAAACTCATGTGCTATTCAAAGTTTTGAAAAAACTTATTAATACTTATCTTGATTGCATCTTTTCTTCATTCTTGAATCTTGAGTCTTGAATCTCTGATCTTGATTCTTGAAATCTTGAACCTTGAATCTTGATTCTTCTTGAGTCTTGATTCTAGGCTTTCTTCTTGAGTCTTGAATTCTTCTTGATTCTTGAACTCTTGAATTTTTCTTGATTCGCTTGAGTTGTTCTTTGATTGATCTTTGAGCTTTTTGTCATCACCTTTGTTATCATCAAAATACCTTTGAATCACCTTTGATTCACCATGAAGCTTTGCTTCTACAACGTCTAAAAATAATATTTTATTGATATTTTCGTCCAATCTAGTTAGTCAACATGATCACGATGACAATTATTTCAATGACAAATTTGTCCCTCTATGCCACGTAGGTTATTTTATTAACGGTGACGGACGAAAGTTAACGGTCGAATATATTTGTCGTACTTTTACATTTTCGGAGATTAAATTTTATATTTTCTTCTTTGAGGGACGTATTTGTTAGAGAATTACACATTCGGGGACAAAAGTAACTATTTACCCATTAGAATATCTTTAATGGTAGAACTTATTTGGCTTAATTGTAGAAAGTGATCTCTTATTTTTTTTTATTTCACTAAATCAATTTTTTTTAATTTATTATCGGAGTCCCCTCATTTTCCAAAATTCATTATCTAAGTCCCCAGAGGAAAAATTGAACGTTGGTTATTAGTTTATAATGTTGGTTGTCACATGTTCTCATATAATTGGTCGTTTAAGAGGTATTGATGTGTTTAGAAAATATCATTATTTGTAACTAAAGTGATTTATTGTCGTAAACTTCATTTTTTCTAATTTATCTTCATCAGTAATTATGTAATTAATAATTATCTCAGAAACAATTATCCCAACCATAAAATGTAAACTTCATCCACCCTAATTCCCAAAATAAGCCATACGAACCTAAATTGAACAACGAGAATATGAAATGCGTAAAATAAGTTAACGGTCAACATTCAATTTTTTGGCTCGAGACTTAAATAGTGAGTTTTGAAAAATAAAATGACTCCGCTAATGAATTAAAAAATAAGATGAACAATTTAGTAAAATAAGAAAAATAGGAAGATTCTTTTTATAATTAAGTCAACTTATTTTCGATTCTTATCTCACTTTTTATGGAATTTCTATCTTCACAGATTTAAGAAAACACATTCTTTATTTATTCAAATAATAAAATTAAATATGAGTTCTTATTTTATTTTTTGTAGACTTTTTTTTTCACATGAAAAAGCACTCACTCCCTCACTTTTTCTTCTTCTCAATTCTTGTATGTTCCTATATAAGAGCCAGTTTTACAGGTGTGTACCATGTCCCTCTCCAATGCAGCATAAAAATAAAAATCAATTTTTATTATAACAACTCAAATAAGCAGCCTGCATTAGAGATCATTCTTAGATCATTCTCATTTCTTGTAAAATTTTGAGTCATTATAGTTGTATTCACAATGAATATTTGAAATTATATCTATTATTAAATCAACGGAGCAATTTGTTTGGTATGATATATGCGGCCTGTGGGCTCTTTTTTGTTTCAACCTACACCCTGCCCAAAAGTAATAAGATAAATTTTGTAGATTACTAATTTTTTTACATTTATAAATTTTAAATACCTAATTGATATTTTTACTTTTTTTTATCTCTTTTTCCCTATCGAATCCTATCACTTATTATAATATTTTTTTTCTCTTTATCTCTCAAAATGTCAACTAGCATTGTGTCTAAAAAAATTTGTTTTCAATTTTCTAATTCTACTAACTTGAAACCCAAATTCACCCTTGATAAACATGTTTCTACTTGATTTAGCCGGGTCAATGGGTTATGGACGGTTTGCATAATTTTGGTTTGCATAAATGTTTTTCCTTGCATCAAACATTCAATTTTAAAATGTACGCGTCAGTTTTTTCCCTTACGATTGACCAAATTTATTTTGTGGACCCAACATTCAACTTAAGTCAAAGTAGAAAAAATTGATTTAGGAGATTTATTTATTTGTTTTATATTACATATTAAATAATTTTACTTTATTTATAAATTTTATTTTTAACTTTAACTTAAAAATAGCTTTTAATGAAAAAAAGACTAAACATAATTTTAAGAAATTGATATATATTATCTTTTTTTATGTACTTTTCAATGAACAAGGATTCCCTCCAATAACTGTACTGTATATAATAAACATAATAATTCATAAACATTAAAAGCTGATATACAGCTAAAAATACAAAGAGAGAAAATCATAAATAAATTAAATAATTGGAAATAAGAAAAGGAGAGGGATAAAAAGATATCATTAAAATAATTATACAAATATTAATATAATAAAAATAATATTATCACTTTATTTTTTCTATAACCATCGTAATTAGAGTATTTAACTCTCAAAATATCTATGAAAGTTTTAATCCTTTGAGCTTGAGCTAACTAACTACATGTAAAACTTCTCAACCTTCTTCATGTAATAAAATATTTATTGTTTACTTTATGTTGGAAAGTCTTCTAGATGAATTTAACAGTGAGAGTTTGAGTAATATGTACAAGTTTAAAAACCTCTAACACAATGCAAATATTGACAAATAAAATCTAAAACTAAAAACTTTTCCTCTCACGGTATACCTGCATGCTACAGGGGATTCCCTTGAGAATACATTTATTATTATTATTTTTCACATTTTCTTTTTTCCTAAAAAGGTATATCCACTCTCTTCTACTAGTATTAGTATTATTTAATTTTGATTTTTTTTTCTACCGTTTTTCTCTGTGACTCTAAAGTGAAGTCCAAACCAAGCAATAAAACGCTCCCTTCCCCCTTTCCCCCCCTCTCTCTCCTTTTCTTTCCTTCTCACGAAAAAGAGAACAAAAACCAGAAACCCTTTCCCCGTGAAAACATCACCCTCAAACCCTCTTCATCACCCTCAAACCATACCCACCTAAACCAAACCCTAGTTCCTTTCACTTTCCTATATACCCCAAAACAAAACCAAAAATCACAGTCCCATAAACCTCACTTCCTCAACCTCAATCCAACAGAAACAAAAAAAAAACCTCACTTAGATCACATAGATCAAACAACAAAACACAGAGTTACCTAAATTGAACCTACCCCAGTAGGTTCTACAAGCTCTTGATCATGGCCTCAGCATCAGGGGAGGCACCACCACCCCAACCCACTTCAACAGAAGCAGCTCCAGCATCAGGCTCTTCAGCTCCAGCCATATCAGCAGCAGCACCACAACCCGGAGGATCATCGCCGGCGCCTCCGAGCCGCTACGAATCGCAAAAGCGTCGAGACTGGAACACGTTTCTGCAGTACCTACAGAACCACAAGCCCCCATTAACGCTGGCGCGGTGCAGTGGCGCACACGTCATTGAGTTCTTGAAGTACTTGGACCAATTCGGGAAAACCAAGGTTCACATCACGGGGTGCCCGTACTACGGGTACCCCAACCCTCCTGCGCCCTGCGCTTGCCCACTGAAACAAGCGTGGGGAAGCCTTGACGCCCTGATCGGGCGACTCAGGGCGGCTTACGAGGAAAACGGAGGCCGCCCTGAGTCTAACCCGTTCGGCGCCAGGGCCGTCAGAATTTACCTCAGGGAGGTAAGAGAAGGTCAGGCTAAAGCAAGAGGGATCCCTTATGAGAAGAAGAAGCGGAAGAGGACCACCGTGGTGATGGTGAGTAGTGGTGGTGGTGGTAGTAGCGGTGCAGTTGCCTCTCCGAGTGGCGGTGGTGATACCGCTATTGGTGGTGGAGCTGGTTCTAGTGCTAGTTTAACTTCTTCAGCAACTGCCACAGCTAATGATACTACAACCACAGTATAATTTTAATAGTTATTTAATTATTTATTTTTCCTTAATTTTTTTTGTTTTTACATTATTACTATCTATTTTTAGTTTTCTAAGGAAATTAATTGTGATTACAAGGCTTATATAATTATCAAGTTGCATATTTTATTATGGCGATTTTCCATCTACGAATTTTAGGTGTAAATATATATTGTTTAATTGTTTATGTCTCATGCGCAATCATTCTGATCTCTATCTGCTATATTGAGCTATAGCATTATTCGTAATGTCATTATTCTCTTGCTAGCTTGATGTAGTTCACATGGCACTTCATCACTAGGTTTCTTCTCGATCATTTGATATATTTTGCTATATATATATTTTTTTAATTTGGTATTGTTTTTGGGAGGTGGTGTTTGATATGCTTATGTTAAGATTTAAGGACTCAATCGTCCGCTATAGTGGAGTTATAGGAATGAACTCGTTGCTAGAATAGACAACTCCAAGAGCATTTCATTTTCATGAACTAAGACTCATAATTCTTTGTTTTCATTCCTGGTTCCTTTGTGGGGTTAACTGTTGGAGAGCGAAGGAGAGAGCTCAAACGCTGTTGTTACATTTTTTTTCTCACTAGGAAGTATATATTCCTATGATGCCATTAAGGAAACTAGCAAGCACATCGTTTCTCTTTGTTTGAAATGACATTTCGTTTTTGTCTTGACTGGTGAAACTCCAATCAGTGGTGTGTGCACACATAACAATTTGGCCAAATTTTGAACAATGGGAAAGAATAAATAAATAAATAATCACAATGATGTCTTAATCCATGATAGTCATCCTGCAAAGTTAGATATAGATGAGAGAGCTATATCATAGGAATTGACCATTTCATTATGATAATAATCATAATCATTTTAGGATTGAAGGGTAGATAATTATTAGAATTTTTTTTTCCCCCCTCGTCATTGTCTTATTTTAGTGGTGCTGGCTAGTAAGATGGTAAACAACACATAGAATAAGTCAATTAAAAGATCTAATCCTTCTTTATACTACTCCATGCAACACTGTTCGATGGTCCCCGGGTTCTATATACCTTGATATCTGTTGGTCTTCACCAGTGATACACACGTGTGCTTATCATTCTACAACATTTTTTTGAGCTTCTGTTTCAGGTGCCCCCTTTGCAACATGATCTAAGATTTTGTGTTGTAAGATTTTGTATTTCAGCTTTGCAATTTTGGCTTATTGTTTTTCTCTTGGCCTAGGTAAGTTAATTTTGAGATATTATTATCTCTTTTCACCACCTTCCCCTCTCCTATGTCTTACCTTTCTCTCTCTCCTACGATACCTATAATTGACATATCTTTCCGTGAAAACAACACCTACTAAAAGATATAGGATGCAAGCATCAACGAAAAAAAAGTAATGCCTTGTGATTGCTGCTCATATTTTATTTTGGTAACCACCACCTAAGTGTGAAAAGGACCATTAGCCAACCGTCCTTTGCATTCTATATTTATGTTGATTATACTATTACTCATTCATTTGTATTATCATAACTCAGCTATAATTTATTTGTTATGTTCCATTTGTTATTATAGCATAGACCCACCAGGCCCTCCCAAACAAATCCACGTTTTTTAATGTAAATTTGGAATTTTGGACCCATATATCCACTAAATCATGATCCATCTACTCATGATAATGGTACCGAAATTATTTCTTTGTATTACTTTTTTGTTTGGTTCTTCTTTTTCTGGCATTATTTTTTATCCTTCTCTCTCCATAAAGAAATATTCATATACTTTTGAATGTAACAAGAACTTTCGCTTTCTGGCCTTTTGTGGAACCACATAATTTCGTGTAGGGAACTTTATTTCTCACTCTCTTTTGTTTTTTCTTTATTATGTGCGGTGGCCACTTTAACCATTTCGATTTCTAAAAAGTCAAAAAGAAAAATTGGATATATCCCTTCTTTTTCTAAAAATAAAATAAAATATATAAAAATCCGTTTTCTTTCTTTCTTTCTACATTAATCCACTGATTACACTCTCTTTTCTTTTCCAGTTTTACCCTAAGAAATACGTACATCCAATATTAATACGATGAAATATGAATTGTCCTTTTTATTCAGGTTTATTTATTTATTTTATTTATTATACTACAGTACATGGGTCAGTGAGTTCTGAAGAGAAATAAGTGCAATGGACATATATCACAAGGTTCGTCAGGAGAAAGGCAATCCCACTTAGATTCTGAATTTTTTGCCTCTCTTGTCGCCATATAGAATGGTAGTATAGTATGGCAGAACCCTCTGCATTCGCCAAAACAAAAAACAGCATATGCTTCATTTATGAGAGAGGGGTGGGCGTTTTCTGTTGGGTGGGATTCGATTAGATTTAGGGGTTGTTTTTTCCTTATTCTTAAGGCACCTGCTTCTTGTGATTGTCTCACACAAAGACCATTTGAAAAGGGCCATTATTGACGTTATGGATTGGAAAAAACGAATATGTACTTCAAATTTGTTTATATTACTTTACCCATAGCCTACCCATCATCAGTGATTGATTGATTGATTGTTGTGCAAGTAGTAGACCCTTGACCCTAATTAAATAAATTAACTCCATTATTTGTAACTCATTATGGGAGCTAGGACTTTACTTTTTTACTCCTAATTGAAGGGTTTAGTCTCATAGTAGAAATGAATCTTCACGTGTTTAATTTATATAAATTTTTATCAAATCATCTTATAATTTTTAAAATAACTATTATAAAAATTAATATTTTTTTTATATGGCTCATATCCTATGAATGGACAAACTATTTGCATAATCAATAATAAAAAACAATTATTATGCTTTCAAAAACATAAATACACTTATTAGATCTCCTTAAATCTTATATTCTTGTGTGTTTTAGAATTGTGGTTATTTTTACTAACACTTATCATACATAACTATACATCTATGATATTAAACAAAAGTGTAAAAATTATTTACCTTAAGTACTATATATACTATAGTTTAGAATGCCCATCAAAGAAAATTGAAAACAAGGGCTTGAGCTATATTAGCCAATAAGGAGGTGATGCCCACATGGCATTGTTTAAAGTCGCAGAAAATGAACAGAGTACACAGTAACACGTGGGGTATAGTGTCCCCAGCATGCAGCAACTAGAGCCATATATTTACGTGCACATTTTGCAAACAGATGGGGTGCATTTGTTGACAATTAATACTAGTACCGAAAATGGATGGTGATGGGTCTTTGTTTTGTTGGGCAAAAATTTCGATCCAGCTGAGGGGGTGGAGGGGGCCCTGGGGCAGTGCAGTGGTACGGTGGAGCTGTCCCTTGTTGTTGCCTTTTGCATTGTAATCCTGTGATGGTTTTCAAAACTTGGGTAGGATCATCAATCATTACGCTATTTTTTTGCAACCGCGTGGTGGTGGCCTCTTGGTTTTGCTCTTTTTCACATTGTGTGTGTGTGAGACAGTAAGTTTCAGCTTTCAGGTATCTTTTGCGTGCAAACCACTATCAGCATATACACTCATAACTCTGGTCCTTGCTGCCTTTGTGTGTGCTCGTGCGTCCATTGTTTAATGTGCATGGTGCTGCAGAGATCCATCCACTTGGTTTGCCGTGTCACTAGTTAATTTAAAGTGCAAAAACTGAACTTCAATATGTCATAAAAATTGAAATACACAATTTGGAAAATCATAAGTAATAAGTTCATGACATGTTTGGATTGGCGGTCCCTTGATATAAAAGCAATTAATTTTTCATGGTAAAAAAATAAAATTACTTAACACAGAATTGCTTAGGATTTATCTTGTTTTTTATGTGATTTTTGGCTCCAACTAGGGTTCTATATTGTGTATTCAGAGTTCAAACGTACCATGATATACTTCCACTCTCCCTACTCTCCATTAGGGACTTTTTCGGGCATTTTCAATTTTCTTCTCTCATTTGGAAGTGTCTTCACGAGAGAAATTAATACATGACCTAAGACCTCGAAGTGTATGTTGGGTTCGAAACCCGCGCTATTTCATGTTTTGTGCAAAATGGCATCACGCAAAAGCAACTGTTAGTTGTTTGGACATTAACATCAAATAATGCCTCTAGCATGTTTCCAAACACATTATGTGTCTTAATTAGTTTGGCCGATCTTTATGTAGCATAAATTTAAATTTTTAACTTATAACAAAAAATTGTTAAGACTTAATTATGTGTTGCATATGGATTAGTCAAGGTCATGTGGTCTTCAATCATGTAATAATTTTTCACACTTCACCCTCTATAGATTATCACAACCGGACAAAAAGAAAATCATCTCAATTATTTCAAACTACCTTTTCTTTTATCTTAATATCTAAATTAAATTTCAATTATTTTTTTATAAATTATCAATAATTAAAAATAAACTAATATTATAATTTAAATTATTTATTATAAATTTAAAATAAAATTCTATAACCAAAGATATTTGCTTATTACAATCTTTTATTTAACCCAATTTGCATATGATTTTTTTTGTACTAGTATATAATTATACTAGAATAAACATTTATCCTATATACTTCCTTGGTTTCAAAATATATGACATTTAAGATTTTTACACAAGTATGAATGAATATAATTAATTTATTGAACTTTAAAGAAAAAATTAAATAAATTTTTAATATATCATTTATCTCTCTAATTAATTACTCATTTATTTTTAATAAGTATTTCTTAAGGGTAGTCTTAGAAAAAAAATATTCAATACCATTGATTTTGTAAAATGTCATGTATTCTAAAATAGAGGGAGTATTTCTTAAGTGATGAAGTTCTTCAAGAACTCTTGAGTAAAAAGATTTCTGACAAGCTTTCTGGTATCTGAAGAAACAAATACGTGTAAATATATGAAAGCAAGTCCATTCATAAATATGTGTATGTGCAAATGATGAAGGTAAAGTCCATTCATAAAAATGTGCGTGAAAGGAAATTGGGGAATTCAATTATTTAAAAACAAGTGGTGAGAAATAAAAAAATCTTAATAAGGGAATTGCTTTGTAATTTCATTATTTGCTTATTTTATATATAGTTTAATTTTTTTTATTGAAAGATATCCTATTAGGACTAGCCAATTAATGGACCAAACTACTTAAATGGCTCTAACAATCGTTAAACATAATTTCATGTTTTTCTTTTCTTTACTTAACACTGTTGGCCAGCTATAATGTTCCGGACTAGTTTTGGGGCATGGCTATTTGGAAGCCAAGCCATGAGTAATACACTAATAATCTAATCAAAACAAAATAGACAACATGCAAGGGAAAAAATGTATAGCGATATAGGTTTGCAACAGTTACGACAAAATATACAACATAAATTTAATGAGAACTTATAATGACATTCTTCTTAAAGAGATCATTCCTTTTGTAGGAATTTCTCCCAAGAGAATTTGACATGCAAATGCCAACATTTTTTAGACGATTTGAACGTTTCCAAAATTTTCCAAAGATGACAACAATTTGATTATTTGAATAGCGGATGATTGAAATTTGTTGAGTTTGCATATATGAATATGCTCATGATCGATCTCCTCGATTAATATATCACGAAATCCTATCTTCCTAACTCAGATTTCAAATTGAATGATTCTATGAATTATTTCATCCAATTTAAATTAAAATGTTCAATTTTATGTTAAAAAAACATGGATATAATTTATAAAATAATGGTATAGAAAATTAGAAATGATTGGGTAGGATGTCTGGCTTGAATGGATAATATAACAGAGAACGCAAGAAAGAAACTTACAATAGCATACATTGTTAATCATTTGTTGGAGATGCTTGTTAATTTTTATGTAATTTGAAGAAATTAATTCAAATCTTTAATCAGCTTAATTAGCTGTCATCACAATCATTGATGACGTATATACTCTTCTCTCCTACCCTAGAAGCGACACATAAAGAACTATATTTGATTTGTTGTATTACTACGTAGTGTGAGTGCTTCAATTTCATTCTTCTTTAGATTAAATACGCATTTTTTACTATTTACTCTATTTTAAATGAGAATGTCTCTATTTCTTATTTCTAATATGTAATTAATGCTAATGCTAATGGGTTAATGGTCCTCATTGACGCTGCCAAAACGGCTAGCGACAGCACCGTTTACTTTCAAGATCGGAGCGAAGAAAATTTCGTCTCATTATTTTACGAAATTTATAAGGAACATTGACAATAAATTCATTTTATTATTAATGTGATTGATAGATGTAATAACTTATTATTGAACCAACTAATTTTTAAACTAAAAAAGTGTACTATAAAATAATTAAATAAGTTTTTAAAAATTAAGTTATAAAATCAAATTTAAATATTTTTCTTATAAATTAAAAATCAGTGCAAAAGAATAAAAAAGTTTATTTAATATTCCTATACTCTTTAAATTAGAAATATTTATGAGTTGTTGTTGTACGTCAAAAGTCTTACATGAGTCAATACTCATAATAGTTTATAAATACTTTTTTTATTCTCAATCATGATGAATCACTAAATATTAAAGTGGCGTGGATAATACTTCCACTGCGATGATCTTAATAATAATATTAGGAGAATTGAGCTTAAAACATAAATAAACTAAAATATATTCATTTTATCCTTAGATGATGCGAATTTTTAAATATGTCTTAAAATATTGCTTTGGATTCATGATAAATTGTGAATTTTATTTGAAATTCCTAATAAAGAAATGACGACGAGTTTCTAATAAAATAAATTTTTGTTTTTGATTGTTATTTTGATTTAGTCTTTTTAATATATTATTTTTCATTTTGAGTCCTTATAATTTTTTTTTCATTTTGTATTAGTTTTTTTGAAAAATATTTATACGGACTTATGATAAATGATCTGTGTATTTTAAAGATAAAAACAAAAAATATTAAAAGGACTAAAATAATATAACAAAAATAAAAAACAAATTTTTTATTTATTAAAAATTTGATATATTTTTTTATTAGAAACCTAAAATAAAACTGATTAATTTATCATAAGCTGAAAACACATTTAAGCTGCTCTCAATTTAATAAAGATAGGTTAATGTAACGCACCATGAACATTTCTGCTCTAAATAATTAAGATGGTGGTGGCGTAGAATCAGATGAGAAGCGAATATATTTATTATTCACCCATAACGTATGTGACGGGTCGTTATTATTGTTGGATTTTAATTAATTGGGGATAAGATGCTGATATGGGATCCAATGGTGTATGCTAACCGGGGAATTGAGAAATGTCAGCAATTAATGATTTAATTCTTTTTTTATTATTAATTACTTCATTGTTCCTTTTGATAATAGGATTATTATGCAAAAATCAATAAATATAATATTTTTT
Source organism: Glycine max (assembly GCF_000004515.6). Classification (NCBI taxonomy): domain Eukaryota; kingdom Viridiplantae; phylum Streptophyta; class Magnoliopsida; order Fabales; family Fabaceae; genus Glycine; species Glycine max. The sequence continues at coordinate 5,122,718 of NC_038254.2, read as the reverse complement.
CTCGATCTTAATAAAATAATTGAGATTTTTTATTTCATTTTTTTATGTATATATATATTAATTAAATATTAGGTGGAAAGCAAGAACACAATTAATATAAAAATAATTAATATTATCTTAAACTTTAAAAATGACAAATAAATAAAAATAAAAATCTTTAAAAAATTTGATGTTTAAAAAGAAATAGAGAAAGTAAAATTTATGTAAATCTTATATCTTGTGTGATAAATTTTACTTATAGTTTTTTAAAAATTTAACTAATAAAAAATATGTTTAAAATGTTGAAAGAATCTTATAATAAATAACTTTGTCTAAAAAAAAGCTGAATTTATGTATAATGTATTTAGATGATCATATTGTAGTTAGTCAAAGAAATGAAATTATTTTAATAAGAAAAAAATACTAATAACATAAGCTTTATATTATTATTTAACTACACCACATTATCATCATCATGTATAATAAATTTATTAATTTTTATGATAATTATTTAAAAAATTATACAAATAATAAATTATAATTAATCAATAATATAAAGTATTTTACATAATGCATCACGTTAAACTCTTTCTTTAATTTCTATTTTTAGTAAAGATGCCCTTCAATTATGGAATATGATGTATTAGTATGTGACGAATAATAACAAGTATGGTGCATTTCTCTGAATGACTAATGCCTCTTCTAAACATTTCCAAGAGGTTTATAGTATGTTCTAATGCGTCAGTCTTCTTATTATTGTCGTTTTCTTGTTAGTTTCGCGTAATTAATTTTTTTTAATCTATTTTTACCGTGTCTTCTACTATAAGTACCCAAATTTATGTCTATCGAATTTAGTGTGTGCGCATTAGTAGTTAATAATGCAAACAATTTGCATTCATCTTTAAAGGGAAAAGAGTGCTCAATATTCCTAAATTCTACTTGTTTTATAAATAAATATCCTAAATTTTTATTTTATTAGAATTAATCTTTAATTTTTTTATTTCTTTTACAATTAATGTGCTAGTTACACTTTTATATAAAAACAAAAAAAAAGTGCTAGTTTCAGAGTATTGTACATATGGTGCATCTAGGGGTTCTCAACACCTGTTATGTACTCTCAAAACCTGTTGCAGGCCGAAGCTACCTTTGACAAATTAATATTTAAGAAATTATATTTTATATATTTTGAGAATATATAAATTTGGATTATACTTTGGATCATCTCAATCTAATTAATTGACATATAAACTCTTTTAAAAAAACAATATAACTTTTTTGAATGATTATGTATTAATAATATAACTTCTTTACTCATGGATTTGTTTAGTATAATATTACATTAATTAGTATACTACTAATTTTGAAAGTATTTATCTTAAAATATATATTATAAAATATTATATACCTCAAATGTATATTATTTAATTTTTTATTTAGTTATATGCCATTAATATTGATATATTATATCAACAAATCAAATCAAGTTGACTTAATGGGTCACATATATTTCAAATTTAATTAGATCAAAATTGGGTTTGAATTCAGATAAATATATAATAACTCTTTCAAAATTTTGAATCAACAGAAATATAAATAGACTCCTCTCAAGCCCTCTCACAAACACTTCCATGTATTAGTTGTGCAAGATTTTTTTTATCTAGAGCACATTTTTTTTTTTTTACAAAAAAGATCATATATTTTTTTAAAGATAATCATATTCAAGTTGAATATAATTATAATAAATAAAGTTTTAAAAAATTCTAAATATTTAACATAACTATATATTTAAAACTTAAACTTAAAATCTATAATAAAATTATAATAATTTAATGTGAATTAATCCACTTTGATGCATGCGGTTGATAGTTGTTGGATGTGGTTAATAATATTACTTGTATAATTGATAAATATGCATGTCATTACTTCCCTATTTTTTAACTGAAGTAACAATGTTCTATGGAACGAAACCTTATACTATCTCATATCTAAAAAATTCTTGGAATTCGGAGGAAAGCAATTTAACAAAAACTAGGGTAGGGCTTTAGTGTCTTTAACGCCAACAGTAGTGGTCGGTCCTTTTTTCAAGCAACAAGCAATGTTAATTGGGCATTTATGGACTGAACAAAATGCTAAAGTATTTATTATTTATATGTACCCCTAAAGGAATTAATTGAAGCCATTGCAATTGTAAATTGCAACCAGAGATAGTTTCATAATAATATTTGTATAAACGATGTGCTAGTGACTGATATCATTTGACAAACTGTTGTTTGATCACCGACAGCCATATCCGGCCCCTAAATTTCTTTGCTGACACACTGTCTTCTTTGATACAACACAATTTTATATTTTTTGATTTAATTTCCACTTCTATAAATTCCTTCAAGTTAATTTCAGCCTTCCATGTCATGATTCAAATTACCATTTTCATACACATAAAAAAAAAAAAACAAAACCCACCGTCTTCGTCTTATTTTTAAACTCCATGTCATGTTGTAAGAAACCAGAGAAACGAGGTCAAGTTCATCAAATGGGTGGTAGGGCAAGGTATTGATTTCGTTGGGACTTTTTGGCTAGATTTTCAAACCACATTCAATCCAATACTTCTTGTCGCAGGAAAAAACAAGAAAAGAAAATAGGAATGCGTTCTTTCAGAGATAGAATTAGATTCTTGTCGTTCTAAAGTTATATATATTACCTAAAATATTGTCCACGATGAACAATGTTAGATAAATTAAACATTTATAATTACCTAATATTGTAATAAATATTTATTAATATTTTTTAAAAAATATTTTATATGTTGCATTGAATTTATTTAATGAAGTATCAAATAGTTTTAAAGTTTTATAAAAAAATTATACACACTAATTTTTTTAATTTAACAGTTCAATTAAGAAAATTAGTATAATCAAATAGTTATTAAAGAGAATAACTTTATCAATAGTTATCTCTAAAATAATTTGATTTATATGTAAGTTCTATATTGATGCATGTTTACAAGCAAATAAATTTAAGTTACATAAGTGAAATGATAATAAGAGAAAAGTGTTAAATATTTTAAATAAACAGATTACCCAAAATTAAAATCTACTAAACTCACTGCCTTAGATTCTTAGATATGACTATTGAAGTTAGCTTATATAAAGGAAAGATCTAATCCCAAATTAAAATATGGACTTGAAAAAAATAGAAAATAAAAGTACTAAATGAAGACAATAATATGACTTTTTAACTAAAACTCAAGAAAGGAAATGATATTTTATATTATCCTTTTTTAAAATTTCTCTACAATCTTTTTTTAACTGTTGTTTCAAAATTATATACCTTTGTTTAACCTTGGAAGTGATTTACATGCAAATCACTTGTTAATTAAAATTTGATTTTAGAAAAATATTTATCAATACATTTCAGAAGAATACTTAAAATTCCTTTTGAAATTTTAATTTCAAAATATATTAAACATTTTTCAATTAATTTTGAAAATTTTAATTCCAAATGTGATCAGTTTTTTTAAAGGCCAATGTTAGTTGTTAATTTGTTAGTGATAAGTAAATGAGTTTCAAAAGTGATTAAATCAATTTTATAATTAAATTTTCACAAGAGTGTTTTATACATTTCAAAATTGAAATTTCAAAGAAAGAGAAGGCAACTGATATAGTCATCTTGTTTAGACAACAAAGGTAATCCCATAGAATAATAATTGAAAAGAAAATGAAAGTTCAATTAGCAAAAAATAACTAAACTAAAAACAAGCGCATAAGTGAATACAATAAATATTGAAAGTAAGACATAACATATCTAAAGTCGAAACTTGAAGTACAAATTTAGGCTAACAAAAGTTATAATTAGGTCTAGCCTTTTTTACTTGAAAACCATTGAAGAGAAACTATCACAAGAATATGTTTTTTTTTTTACACTATCACATGAATATGGTAGGAACAAAATAAAAAAGACATGTAATTAAAAAGCTGAAAGTTCACTAACTCTATCACCCTCTTGGATGCAAGTTATATGCAGCTTAGTTTTTTTGAATAAAGTTTTGAATACAGTACGTGAGTTAAAAGAAATATATTGTAGAAAAATTATACTTGTTTTTATTAAGTTTATTAGTCAAATAGTCTGATATTTTATGTCGTCAAGTATTAGTATGATCACCGATTTCATTCTCTAGCATGTGATGAGAATACTACAAAGGAACTTTGACTATTAAGTCAGTTAAACCCAATATATTTATGTATATAAAAATGAGTAAAATATCCATTTATCTTTTGTCTAACTAAGTATCTATGAATTATGGAAAGATGTTATCTCCTAATAACTATCTGTGGACAGTTTAGCAAGTATCTCCTAATGGAGATCGTGTCTGAATACATACCAAGATATGACGTGTATGGTACATTCCTTAAATATGCTCATCCAGGTTAATAAAAATGAAAAATATATTTTTGCAATTTTTGTAGGGTTCCTTATATAAATGCAATATTTATTTATATAAATTATGTAAAAAAATTAATTATTGAGTTATATACATTTAAAACTTATTCCATTTTCGTTATCTCTTCTCTTGTGTTATTAGGTTTCCTTTGATCCCTTTCTTTTTAAGACTTCTCTAGCTCTTTAACAAGGCAGCAATACTCTTAATTGATCTAACTCTGTAATTCTTCCAGCTCAAGATATTTAATTCTTTGTGCCATTTTAAACTTTAAAGGAGGTTTGCAAAGAATCAATGTTGCCCTTAGTGTAAGATGTGTTCGAAATTGTATTGAAAAGTTCATATTTTTCTTTTGTAAGAATCAAAGATAGTTGTAAGAGAATTTATAACATTTAACATATTTTATTCAACTGAGCTACCTAGATTGTTTTGGTAAAAGTTCATACAATTGACGTGTATTTTTGCATCAATCATTTTTGGAAGTCGGTGTGTAAAAACCCAAATTAAAACTACGAGATCCTCTCACAGCCACAATAAGAGACTGTTGTCTTGGTCCTGCTATATACGATTATAAAATATAAATTCATTAACTAAGATTTCCAACAACGACTATATATGATCAGTGTTTAAAGATGGAAGATGAGATGGACACTACTTTGCAAGGTGGCGCGGGGAAGAAGAAAGTTGAACTCACAGAAGATGTTGACAATAAACAGAAAATCATTTTTAGAATATATAAACACAATGTATAAGTTTTGTGATATGTTTGAATAAAATAATTAAAAAAATATGACATTAAAAAATAATACATGCATGTATTACATTCTACGTAAGATTATAGAATTAATTAAGAACGACATTGAGTATAGTGTCAAACACTGTGTTAATATTTAAACCTAAAAAAAACACTATAGTGATATTTATGTATATAAAAAAAATGCTATATTAATATTTAACGAGTCATCTTCTTCATAAAACATTAAGTAGTGTTCTGTATATGTGTCCTTTTCTTTTCGTGTTATTGGTACATTTTAAAAAGTGATTTAATTTCTTATATGATAATGACTATAATCAAAACTTAAATTGCTAGAACCATTGGTTGTAGCAAATTTTTTAAAATTTTCTTTTAGGTAATACTTTCTGTAATTATATCTACCGTACCAATAAAAATCGATTAATAACAAATACTCAACCAACAGAAACAATCTTAATATCCAATATTTTTTTTCCGGCATATGACATTTTTTTAGTAGTAGATCTAATGTTCTACTACCAATATAAATGTGGTATAGTTGTCAAATAATATTATTCTTTAAATATATTATTAGAGGATTGATTTTCAGATCTATGTTATGAAAAATATTTGGTGTAAAAAATTAATCTTTTAAATAAATCTTAATATCTTAAGAAATTAGCCATTAACTCTCAACTGAAAAATATATTGATTCATCCAAAAAAAAAATATTCTGTAAGTGTTTATACTTTTCATACTGTAGCATCATATATTTTATTTCCCTTAAACAATTTTCAAAGTTAGATCTTGTTTATTAAGTATTTATTAAGTATCACAACATATTTAGTTTGACCCTTTGGAATGAGTTGATGCAGTCTTAACTCTCAACCATAGCAATACAAAGATAATGGTAAGGACTCTATGACTTTGATTAAGGAACATATTTTTTCTCATTGTTGATTGGGAACTTGGAATTCACTACTAGAGCTATGAAAGAGATCATTAAGAGTGTGTTTGGTTTAGAGGATAAAAATACAATAATTTTTTAAAAAATTAAAATAGAGTGTAAAAGAAGTGGGTATCACACAAAAAATTACAAAATTTCTCTATAATATTACCTCAATCTTCAAAAACAAACACAAGCTAAAATCATTAATAATGTGATTCGTATCTATTTGAATCTTGGGTGAACATGTAAGCTGGACAAGGGGGATTGAAATCGTAATCATTTGGGCTTTAATGCATAATCTATATTAAAAAGTTCAAACAACCCATCATTATACCTGGGTGTTGGGCCAAACAAAAAAGAATATAAGGCATTGATATTAGTCTACCACATTTGTTATTGGCCCCTACACACCTGAAAAAAGACCCCCTTACCCTCCATCATGGTTGACAATGTGTAATGTACAGAGGAAGAACGTCGACAGCAGGATTCGAAACTGCGCAGGCATAGCCCAACAAATTTCAAGTTTGTCTCCTTAATCATTCGGACATATCGACGTTCATGTTTACGTTGTAGCTTGTTTTTATATCTAAATATGAATATATGCAAACAAATACATCTACTATACGTTAGTAAATAAAGTAATAATAATTGTTTATAATTTTGATTTTGGTATCAAGTTCTGTAAAAAAAAAAAATTGATATCAATTCTTTGCAACTTAAGATGCACACCAGTAAAAGAAGTAAATCTATCATAAGAGCCACCCTTGCATAAATATATAAAGTTTGTTAATTATACGTTTTTCTTTAGCATATGCAATTTGATTGGTGAGAATAGGTTATGGTTAAAAAAAATCAGAAACTACCATTTATTATAAGTTTATCTTCATCATAAAAATCATATTAACAATTGTGATTAAATAATAATATAAATATGTTAAAATTTTCAAATTAATCTCTGATTTTTTTTGTTTATTCGCTCATCTGTTTATATTCTTAATTTTTTTTTATAATTTCTGTATCAAGATTTAATTTGAATGAAATTTTTAATAAAAAATTATAGAACAAAAATAAGGTGAAATTATTGACACTCCAATATACTTAGACTTAATTACACATTTTACTATCCAACTTTTTTTATTTTGCATTTCCTACTTTTTTACTTTTGTTTATCCTTATTCAAGTTTTTATTTTAAATAAAATTTTAAATCATTTATGTTAACTTCCTTTATATATCATGCACAAAATTAAAAATATTAAAAACAAATTAAATGAAAATAAATATATGTTATTTTTATTTATATATAATAAAAATATTTATAATTATGATAATATAATAATTTAGTTGAATGGAAAAAATAATAATAACATGTTGGGTGAATGATTTGTTATTATTATTATTATTATTATTATTAAAAGTCATAAGATAATAATTAACTAAAACTTTTATTTATTTTTGTGTTATATTAATAAAACAAAAAATTAAGCATCTAATCATTTTTCCTTGCCAATTTTAGTCTATTTTTTTTAAAATAATAAACTAACTTTTTTTTATCTTATTGCAAAGTTACATTTAATATTTGGGCAAATACTCAATTTCATCATTTAAAGTGTCAAACACGGATAATCTTTATCCTAAAAGATCATAAATTATTTTTTAATTCTTGAATGTACAAAACTGACAATAAATTATCATTTTGTTAACCCATCATCGTTAACATTCAGTTTTATGCCTACGTAGCACATATGCTAGCAATGTGACAATATTAGGACAAATTTGTCAATGGAAGCTTTGTGCTGAGTCACATTGGGATTAATATGTCAAAAGAATATATCATTTTCTTACTCTCCAATAAGATACAAAGATTATATTTTTTCACCCACCCTTATTAGAGTGAGAGAAAGCTTGTGCTTTTTCTTCTTCGCACCATTGTTAGAGTGAGCGAGATGACTCTGACAATCTCCATAACCGTCGGGACAGAGCTTTTATGTTGCATCGTTTGAAAATGACCAACCTAAACAATACCTCTATAATATAATTTACTGACAAATAAGTCCTTCAACAATAATACTTAATACCAATTTCATCCCTGAACAATACCTCTAACTGTCAATGTAGTCCAAGAAATTAATTCAACCAAAACCCACAATATGGAACCAATTACAATATCCATCAACTAACAACTTACATTACAATTTTGTTCACTTACAACACCCCTAAACCAACCACAACAAGTAACAAACAACCACCAACATATATAATAGAGAAAAAACTGAGTATTTTATAATTTTCAACTTTTTTATAAGTCATCAATCTTCACTCTCATCTATTCTATCCACCTCTCTTCAATAGGATTCACCCAAACAAAAAAATCACAGCTTTTAGCATATTGCACATCAACAATGGCAGGCTCATCCAATGCATAAATCTTTCATGACAAAAAATAGAGCTACAACAAACAAAGCTTATGACATGAATGGAACCGACCTTTGGCAATGGGCAAGTGTAGAACATCTTCCTTATTTTTTTTATTTTATTTTTGATGTTTGAATAACAGCCTTCTAATGTGTAAAATATGTTAGGCTTGCACAAGGACAAGTGTATTTTACATAATAGTAATCGTGTACTCGAAAGTTAGGATATTGAACTCAAATGACTAGTTGTATCTCCAATTAGTCAAGTTTATTAAACTAACAATAGAAATGATTAAAATGAGAATTTAAATATTTTTATGATTTTTTTATAAGAAAACCAAAAAATAAATATAAAGAGAGATTTTGAATTGTAATAAAAGTTATCAGAAGTTATGACTCACTAGTACCAATTTTTCTCCAATCTTAATCCTAATGAAATTCATTCCTTAGTTAATTATCGATTCCCAAAATCAACTAAAGTCTATGACCAAGATCAGAAGATGTTCTTTGACTTAAACCAATACCTTAATGATCATGGATCTATCAATTTATGTCAAAGGATAAAATCAATTTTGGAGATGATTAATTAAATATTAACTAATCTACTGGGGATTATCCAAACAATTTGATCATGTAATTTGCTGCAAAATATTCTCTACCTAAAGCTACCAATTACATGCAAACGATTACTACTATGTAATCAATTGAGTATTAGAATGATTTGTTTCAAATAAACACTAGGAAAAAAAATTAATTAACATTAAACAATATGGAATTCCATTAAGAACAAGGAGAAAAGTACATTTGGATAGTTACATCATAATCATTCAACTAGGTGGAACTAGCCACTCATGATCAGAGCAAAACTAGTAATCCTAAAAAAAGTAAACATAGACATACCAATAGGTATGAATGATGATCACGATCCGTCCAAGTCGTATTGTCCATGCTTTTAGCCCTCAATAGCCCTCAAGGTTCCCTCAAATTCATAAAAGAAAAGAATAAAAATAAAGATTGTTGTTACAAAGACAAAGACCTCATGTATAGTTTCCTAATGATAACTACACGAAAAGGCATACTACAGTTGTGGTGAATCCACCACGATCGTGGTCAAAAGTAACACTGAAGCCATGGGCCATTATGGATTGATTATGATCCTCTTGGTTGACCACGACCCTCATGAATTGACCATGACCATTGTGAGTTTACCACAATCATTATTGGATCCTTGATGTTGTTATGGGAGGGTTGTTATCATTTGACTATGACTATGTTGATAACCATAGCCATGGTAAATGTACCATGTATGTGATTAAGTGTAGAGTCTTCAAATCTTCATAAAATTATGTAATTTCTAACTCTTTCACTCAACTGAGCGACTGTGCTTTTGCAATACAGAACTAATATCCAAACATGAATTCTACCAATAAAATATATGCAAAATGAAACAAAATACCACTCAGAAAACCATGACTGCTACAACCGTGCACTTTCATTTTGTTTCCACTAAACCCTGACGCTTAATCTCCACCCATTTGATATCAACCAAATTTTTTTGATGCAAGTCACTGATCAATAGAAAAGAAAAGAAAAAAATAGTAAGAAAGGAGGAAGAAGATTATATAAAGGAAGAGAGGGAGGAAGTAGTCATTATCATTCAACCATTACAAACCTTGGTTAAAGTAAAGAAAAAAAAACAAATCTTTCAATTTGACAAAATAGTCCATCAAGAATTTAGTGACAAATTAATACATCTTATTCATCAACTAACATTGTTAACATTTGTACACATGGGTTGACACCTAACTAGCTCAAATATCATGTGTATGCTCATGTTAAGGTTAACGGTGATGGATTAACGGAAGGATCAATTTATCACCGGAAACTAAAAAATAATTTTAGATTTTTTAAGGACAAAATTGTCAGAAATTAACACTTTCAAGAATAAAATTGAATATTTACTCTTAATATTTTAGTAAATAAAAACATTTCTTCTATATGACAAGAATATAAGAAAAAAGTAGAATTTTACTTAATTACAACCACTGCAACGAATGTTATACACAAACACACGTACACAACATGATTTTATTCGAAAGTACTATGTGCATCAGAAGTTCTATTACTTTTCGAGGGATCAACACGACTATACAAGATAGCACAAACAAACTGCTTCAACATGCAGCATTGGCAAATCTAAACTGCACCACCAAGGTTCATCTAGTGCATCCATGATGCGATGATTGAACTCACTTTTTCCCGTGTTGGCATCCCACTGTCCTTGTAGCAAACTGAATGCTTAGGCTTTGCATTCACTTCCCTTAGGTATGATGCTTGGGTGCAACTTTGGGGTGTAGCAGTGCCTTTATAAGCCTTACAAAGATAGCTCAAGAAGTTCTCATAATCCTGCAGAAAAGAAATTTGCAAGTTCTTTTTGAATTTCCTGTACACTTCTAATTTCATTCATCATATAATGCAACTTACATATATGTAAAGGACAAATTTCAGTGTCATAAATTATCTGTTGATTAGAGGTATGTTTTAGTGAAAAATTCAAACACCAGGAATGGGGTGTGTGGTTCAGCCGGTATAAAATTGCAAAACTGACCTCATAGAGTGGTTCTCCATTCACAACTACCCAAGGAACATACTTGTGAGGAGGCTCCAGAGCACTTGTTTCATCTGGCATATTGTAGCTCTAGCTGCATAAAGATGGCAAATGTTACTTGACACAAAAATTTCAGCCAAACAATGATTTACAAACTCAAAGCACGTCTGTCATATCTTTTTTTTTTTTTTCCATCAAGAGATAGTCTTCACATTCAGCAAGATTGGCAAAATATTGAAAATGGATTTTGAGAAACCATCTTGTAGAAAGATAAAAGTTCAGAAGCTACAAATTGTCAGTTCCATTATATCTAGTGGCAGTAGCTGCAGCAACGAGCAATTAATCACATATGACAATAAAGTAATTTTTAGATCATATTACACTGCTTTAGAGTTTTGTAAAAATCAAGAACATGACCAAATTTTGAAGTAATTGTTAGAATAAGTTAAAGTTACTTCTCATTAGCTATTTCATTTTGTTGTCTTGAAGAATGAAAGCAAAGTAGTAGACCAGCACATAACAAATACCAGATCTTACTATCCAAATTGAACATAACAGAACCAGTTACGGCTAGTTGACATGGATTATCTCACCTCGAAGTGAGACTCAATTATCTATGCACTTGTCAAAATCATGTAATTTACAAAAAGTAAAAATAAAATAATTCTTGCTTTCCTTAAAATAAACAATTTCCTTGTATATATAATTTTTTAAAAACCACGATATCACCATAGTCACAAATTAGAATAACTATTTGTCTATTTTGAAAAAGGTATTTTTAGGACCTATTTTTGTACGAGAATAATTTTAGGAGTTTTTCCATAACAAAAATGATTAGGAATTTTTTTAACATTTTGTATCTTTCAATATATTTTTTTAAATTATGTTATTGATATGAAGTATCTAGTATTATTTGAACCAATGACTTATTGATAATTCAACATATCTTTTACATTTTTATTACTAAATTTAAATCCAATATTATTTTTAAAATATAAAAAATTTAAAAAATAGTGTATCATAGTATAAATCGTTTATCATAAATCAAATATGTTTTTACCAGAGGATTCTTAATGCTTCGTACACTAACTATACACTAACTAATGTCGCTTTGCTTGTTATACTTAACATTTGATTGGTATCATGTTATGTGTCAATTGAATTTTACTTGCTTCTGGGCGTAGGCATCTAGGAATCAATTGAGGACATGCCCACAATTTGTTGTCTTTGCTCTTTCTTAGGTTTACATCACTCACACATCACACAACAGACAGCTAAAATTAGAATATTATTATTTTATTATTAATATTATATGTATATTGAATTGGATTGAACTCATTAGGTTGGAATTTATTAACCTGACACCTAATTCAACTATAATTAGATCATCCGCAATAAACCTAACTAATTTAATGATCGAACCTCAACCCATGATAGGTTACAACCTAAATTTTAGGATCGAAAAAATCAAGCTAATTCGACTTGACTCAATGAGTCATATCAGACTTGTAAAATATTGGCCCAAAAAACATCAAACTAATTTGGCTCGATATTATTTATTATTTTATTTAGTTTATTTATATATAATTAACCTAAAAAAATTAAATCAATTTGGCCCAACCTTATGGACTAGACTACGCTGATAAATCTACAACTCATAACAAATTCGGCTTAGCTCATCTCATTTCAATAACTTAGTCTAGATAACCTAATTTGTCATCTCTGAATATTTATATTTAAAAATAATTTATTAATAAATAATTATAAATTTCACACTTGTGTAAAACGTGAAATTCATTATGTATGGATGATGAGTTTTCATTAACATAAACACACTTTTCTTTATAGTTGATTAGAACTTTATATGAGTTCGAATCTACTAAAAGATCTATTAGAGATCACAAATTATTGGAAAAAAAAGCAAAAGAAACATTTAGTTATTTTCATACGATAAAAAATGGAGAACCTATTCAAGATATACATGGAAAAAAGAACTATACACTAATAATGTAAAAAGTTTTACATCGTCCTCAAATTACAATCTATCATGTATGATAATTTTGTTGACTTTATGATAATTACTTTAAAAGTTATATTAATGATAATTTATGATTATACATAGTATAAAAAGGGTTTTACACTATTTGTGCATAATCATTAAATTATAAGTATATACTTACAAAAAAATTTCTTATTTCATCCTATTTCATTATATTTAGAAATGATTTCAAGATATACATGAGAAAAAGAACCTATACACTAATAATGTAAAAAGTTTTACATCGTCATCAAATCACAACCCATCATGTATGATAAGTTTGTTAACTTTATGATAATTATTTTAAAAGTCATATTAATAATAATTTGTAATTATAGGATAATATAAAAAGGGTTTTACACTCCTTGTGCATAATAATTAAATTATAAGTATATACTTACAAAAAATTTTCTTATTTCATCCTATTTCTTTATATTCAGAAATGATTCCATGAAAGAATGAACTGGACCATTCTAATTTCATTCTTAAATAAAAATCTGTTAGACTTATATTAGAGAAAGAGCCCCATTAATTGGTGTGATTCTAGTAAGAATTGAAACTTTGAATTCGCCATGCTATTAATTATAAATTTCACTACTTTGGAGAATATTAATTCTTAGTTCGACCTAAGGAAACTGCAATCTTGCAAGGTACCTATTAGAGATGTATACATGGACACAACACTGCCAAATGTTTCTAAACTGCCTATAATCCATTTCGTCAAAGAAGCATATAGCATAACAGAAATCAGCAATCACACATTCACATATATCTTGTCCCACTTTCCATTTCCGCCATTTGCAGGGGAAACTCATCTAGTCTTGTTGTATCTGGAGTTTGGCTTCCTCGTTGGGAAGGAGAATCACTCTCTCTCATCATAAGAAAAAAAGCATGAGGAGCCCAACCTACAGATTTGGAACAAAAATACAAGTCAAGAAACCAAAGATTGATGCCCAATTTAGATTAGCTTCTAGTTTGTATGATTTTTTTCAATTGTAAAGCATTGTTTTTAAGACTTTTCTAAGGCAAAAATGTTAAATTCTAAAAAATCTTATGGGTATTTACGGAAAAGTTATATGAATAAGTTGAAAGTTCAAGTATATAAACTAATATAAATTATCTAAAAAGTTTTTTTTTTTTGCCTACAATGACGATAAGAAAATTTAATTTTGCAACCTTGTGAAATTATCTAAACCTCTCATCACTTGGCCGACTGGGTTAAGTTTGATTTATTTTGAGTCACATATTCACTTAACTTTTTCTTTATAGTTGTTAAGAAGATAATCCAAACTCATTGTAAGAGTTATATTTCACTAGTTACCGAAGGAGTTTTTCTGCACTCATTTGAGCACCATCCAACAGACAACTTAAGGAAATATGAGCACAAGGTAATAACACTACTATAATTATAAATGTGGTCATATTGCTTTGGTTGAACTAGCAGATTACTCATTTGCCAGCGCCCACTTTCTAGTTTCTCTCCATAGAGAAAAAGAAAAAACATAGAAAATAAGACGCAATACTACAATACGAAGATTAAAGATCTAAATGACACTAATTGGGTATCTAATACTCTGCACAACTTTTGTCCAACCAATTTCTTCGTTGTTCCTAATTCCTATCATTCTTCATTGACATGATGAGGTCCAAACATTAACATTCAGGGGTTCAATATGTGACTTCCATGAATTCATGCAGTAACACTACTTTTTCAGGAATAAACAATACCCGAGAATAAATATGAAAATATTACATTCCAAAGTTCACATTCTCAGAAATAAACTTTTAATTCGCGAAATATACACACTCATAATTGTCCAGGAAAACAATTATTCAATACAAATGGTGGGCTAAATTGAAATTCGGAAGAAATAATCAAAGAACAAGAATTCGTACCATGTGGATGAGTAGGCAAAGGAAAGAGTAGCAAATAGCAGATTGAAGACACGGTAAGTCCTGAAGCAACAAATCAAAGGTAGTTACATAGGCATTATTTGCAAAACAATAATATTCAAATGTAGCAACAATGTATTGCATTATGATAACAAGTGTAACTAGCAAGAAACCTATAAGGCCTCCAGCAAACACATCAGTCCAATGATGCCAGTAATCATCAACTCGAGTAATTCCCACAAGAGCAGCAATAAGTAAAGGAAGCAAGACTAGGCATAGTTTCCCAATATGCCCCCTGCGATCAAACACTCTAACTTTCCCTGATAAGTACCATGAAAGGAAACCAAGACCAGCAAAGGACCCTGCATTTATTAATTACCAAATTAAAAAAGCCAAACACATTCCACAATTGATAATTTTCATAGTTAATGGTTAGACAACCTTCTAGACTAGGTTCATGTCATCAACACCTAACCATTATTTTTGAAACAGATATTCTACTACTTACATGAAGTATGCCCACTTGGAAAGCTTTTGTATCCTTCCTTTATAACTGCCTTAATCCCAGTACAAAGAACATCACCATTGTCTTTATCAAACACCTGCATGAACCAATTCACATAGCATAATTAAGCAATCAGTACTAGACAGAAAGGGCCAGAGACAAGAGAATCAGAAGGATTGAATGAGAAGTTAAGGATCTATTTGGTTTGAGAGGAAATTTCTTGGTTTTCATTTCCTGCTTTCACAAATAATTAAAAATGTACACAAAATGTTTTTTCTTTGTTTATAGGAAATGTTGAAAACAACAGAAATCTTCTTGTCACTATTACATTATACAAATCTTTTTAAAGTCAAAACAATGTGACCTTACTTTATAATATGAAATGAAAACAAACAAAATTCTCTGGAAACGACCTTAAAGGTTACAGAATACTGAGAATAAGAAGGAAAACACACAGGTATATTGTCAGGGAAACACCGGTGGAAGAAGTTTGGTCGCGGTCTACCAACAGCATCTTTAATGGAATCAGTGATGACTCCAGTGATTAAGCTTGAAAACATGAGACCTAAGTTCCAAATTAAGGAAGCAATTCCAATGAGATGATGATAAAACAAGTAACATACTGAGAGAGCACAAGAGAATACCCAATGTTGCATGGTGTAAATCATAGACATCCCTTCTGGCAAAGTAAAACGCAATAAAGATAAGAATGGGGATGAAAATAGAGAGGATCTGTTACAGGAATGATCAAGAAGTTAAGTTTTTGTATCCTTAATGGTATAAGGTATAATTTTGAGGTATCTCCATGGATTATTAGCATGATGGAAGCAGGTACCTACAGGGACACCCCACATGGGTATGGTATCTTCTTTGAATGGGAACATAAGGTCTCTCATCATGTCTTTCCCGATGTAGCGATGGAATGGTTCTATCATGTTCAAGGCTCCATCCATAGCAGCAAGAAGCAGAAGAATCAGCCAATCATGCATATGACTTAGTGCCAACTTGCTTCCTGTAGATTGAAAAACCATTTTTTTTTTCTCCCAAGTAAGGCTACAAAAGAAAAAGCTCAGTCACCTTTGTATTCATTTATTTTGGCTTAAGAACACTTGTGGTTGATCTGTAATGTTTAATATGTTCAAAGTGGCCATGCCTATGTAACGAATGGCTTGACACATTGCAGGGTAATAAACTGGAAATTGAAGGCTTTACAGGAATATAAAATAGGACAAAACTTAAATACAATTTCTTAAGTGATTTTAGTGTTGTTCTCCGTTTACAAATGGAGGTTCACTTTATCTAATAAAGTTTTGTATAAAAGATCAGGGTAGG
The DNA here is from genome assembly GCF_000004515.6 of Glycine max. NCBI lineage: Eukaryota > Viridiplantae > Streptophyta > Magnoliopsida > Fabales > Fabaceae > Glycine > Glycine max. The sequence continues at coordinate 5,105,834 of NC_038254.2, read as the reverse complement.
CTACTGAGATAAAACTCCAATCCTAATTAGAGAACTATACTGAAAGAACTAATGGAACTGCATCTAAGTTGTCCTATAAAATACACTTACGATTATAAGTTTCAATGTTAGGAACCAAACGTGATCTGAGTATGACTAGCCTGATATGTTCCCATAGGATCTTGAACTCATGCTGAACGTTATTCATGGAAGATCATTACCATTAGCAACCTTTATTTTATAATCATGCAAAATATTTTATCAATTTTTAATTTGATCATTTTGTGTTAAGTTGATGCCTGCTACACTTGAATACTTCCCATGAAAGCAGTGTGTGAATAGTATTGCATCACGAAACATATTTTAATGTTCATTGGTAAGTAAAAATATATTTTTTTCTCTGCTCTCTATCTAATTACAATTTTAACAATCTAACTGTCTAGTGTATAAATGCAGTTTATACAACAAGCCTGTTGCATTTTTGCTCAAAGTTAAATGGAGAGTAACAGGACTAATAAAACTAATAAGAAAGGAGAGCAAAGAAGAAACTGGCTAAACATAATTTGTACAATATACTTTCAAAATGTAATAATCTATATGATGAAGAAAATAAGCAGAAAAGGAATAATAGTGTTTTTTAGAAGTCTGGCTGATTTTAACTTTTTTCACATGAACATATGGAAAAACAGATATTAACCCCATAAAATGCCTAAAGGAATTACAATGCAATATATATACTAACTACTGACGTGCAGATGAACATAAATAATATAGACACATAAGGAACTGATTGTGAGATTAACGTTTTAAAGTGAATAAATGTTAAGAATTAAAATCCATTAAGGGGCATAACGAGGATACCCATTCCTCCTTTGGCAAAATCAACTAAATATCTATGGTATATTGAGACAAAAACAGATAATGTCATTCACGAAATTATATTCCACACATATATGATCAAAGAAGACGATAGCCACAATGAAACTGGAACCTGAAAATTGTTATATAGATACAAAAAACTCAGACAGACCCTGAAGAGAAAAAAATTAAGGGAATCTAATTTGAAATAAGAAAATTAAAAATGAACCTTTAGCTTTAAACAAATGTTTGGAGAAAGAGATAGAGAAAGGCAGGGACGTGCATTTTTTAGACTGCACGCCCGGTGTCTAACGTAAAAGCTATGATCGAGAGAAACTTCAGATACATATCGGAGTTTGATGAATGATTTGAGGAAGAATTGCATCTTATGATCTAAATTAAAGTGTTTTTTTATTAATTATTAGTAATCTCAATTATGTAGTTATAGCATTAAGAATATTTTCTACTAACTAGTAAATCAACTATTTATAAAATGATAGTGGACTTTACTGGTTATGCATTTATATTTTCTACTAATTATTTGATTAATTCTCCATAACACTACTTCTAATTAGATTTTATATACAGTTTCAAGTTTTAAATATAGAAAATTACAATTGTACTTTAGCTAAAGTGAATATAAAATTACAATTGCAAATAGTTAACGACTAACATAAATAAATAATTATCAGCGATCGATGTAAACTCCCTCCTCAAATATGTGTTTATTTTTGGTAGTGATTTTTGAGTAATTTAATTATTTAAACAATAAAATAAAATGTTTTTTTTATAAATATACATATAAAGATGCTGCAAAAAAATTACGAGTTTTGCATCTAGAATTAATTTTGTTTATTAATGTTTTTAAAGAATTTTAATTTCTATCAAAATTAATTCTTTTATCTCAAAATTGACTTTAAAAGCAAAATTTTATTTACCCACAGTCCTTTCGGTAGAGTGGAAATAATTGAAAATAAAAATAAATTGAAATGAAAATTTTAAATTAAAGTAAAATAGAAAAGTGTGACTCTCACTTCATTTTAGTATTTATTTTCCTTTTTTTTCACCCTCTTCTCTATGCAAACGAACGGATCTTGCATGACCATCTAGTGCGCTAATTCATGCCTGTATAGCAAAGGGGAAAGTTAACATAAACAAACAACCATTGTCAATTTGTAATATAGTTCATTCTTAACATTAAACCCAAGATAATTGAACTACAAGCTCATAGCTATTCAATTTTACATATTAAGTAAAAGATTCGAAATTTTTTTGAAGTTAAATAATTTGGTTGTTAATATAAAAAAAATCTAATTCAATTGATGTGTGATTTTTTTAAAAAAATTTATTGACACTTTCTTCTATTGATATAAAACAATCATTTAACTGATAGTTATTCAATTTATTTTTTCCTTTCCTTATTTTGCAATTGGTGAACCAAAAGTTAGAATATAAAAGGAAATAAATAAGTAACATGAGAGAGCATAAGTTTTATTTATTTATTTTGGTCAATAGTTTACAAATTAAAAAGTCAAAATCCCAAAGTCATGTATATTGGGCCTCAATTAGGATAGGTTTGATTTAGAAAAAAAAAGATAAGTTTTTAAATTAAAGTAAAATATAAAAAATTATAAATCACCTAAAAATATAAAAATTTTCTTCAGTATTATTTCTTTTCTCTTTATCAAATAACCCATCGTATTTCCATCCATGGGCAAGCAATTTGCCCCAACACAGAGGGTTAAAGACACAAAACCAGACAACATAGTAATAAACTAATAAAAACAACAAAAGCATGAGCATATATGTTCCACTGCCAGTATACTTCAATAGCCATGGGCCTCAGACCAGTTCACTACACCACTGACACCACACATTAAATGCTATGCAGCCTTCACCACTTTCACTTAGCACCTATCACCATTGACACCTACTTACAAACCTCCAAAAAAATTTCAAACTATATAAAAAAAAAACCTTGCTAGGAGTATCCTTAGAACATAACAACAAATATTTTAAGAAATTGGTTAAAAAACTAAAAAAAATATATATTTATCATAAAAATCATAAAAAAAGAAGAAGAAAAGGAGCACTTGTCAGCATTTGAAAAAAAATAAAAAATACACAGACATTGAATTGAACCCCAAAGCTTGAAACTTGAAACCTCCAACAAAAGTTGCCACTTACACAGTAGCCAAGATTGCATTTTTCCCTCCTTCCTTGTCCAGAATCATCAAACATCACAACACAAACCTGAAATGCCTACTACCACTTTTTCTTGCTTCCTCTTCACGTTCCTCATCATCACTTCCAGCATTGCCTGTGTGGCTGGAGCTGTGGGGGTGAATTGGGGCACCATGGCTTCTCACCCCCTTCCACCCCACAAGGTGGTGAAGCTCTTGAAGTCCAACAGTATCACCAAAGTCAAGCTCTTTGATGCCAACTCTGATGTTCTTCAGGCCCTTTCTGGCTCCAACATTGATGTTAGTGTGGGTGTTCCCAACACTATGCTCAGGAGCTTGAACTCTTCTAAGAAGGCTGCTGATAGCTGGGTCCATGATAATGTTACCCGCTACATGCCTAATGTGGGCAGTGTGACACGAATCGAGTGAGTCAGATTATAATATCTTGGCTCTTTTTGTTGCCCCTTTGCTTTGTTTCACTTGTGCTTTGTAGTTGCTTTGTTGTGTTATTGTCAATCATCTTCTTATTATTCTTTTATTTTCCCATTTTTTTTATAAGTGTTTTAATTCTCAATACATGGTTGTTTTGCTTTGGATTTTTTGTTTACCTTTTTTAATTTACTGATGATCATGGGCATTGTAAAGGGGGGTTTTCAATTCCGTGTTTGTTATTCACCCTTTGATGAGTTATCCTGAAGAGTAAAACAAGCATTAGTGTCTGCATACGATAGGTTTTTATATTATAGAACAATCCCATAGGTGTCAAGCGGCACGGTTTTCATATAACCATATGAGGATTGCCATAGCTCAAAGGGACCGAAGATAATTAACTACAGAATGCTAGAATCTGTACTTGGACCATTGAGACTATATACCAAGAAGAAATCAGGATGATGTCCAATTTGTTGAACTTGATTCTTTTTGTTAAGTCTGTGTTTCTTTTCTTTATTAATCAGCTTCCTTGGTTCACTGCACATTTGCCCTTCACTTCCAGATATATTGCCCCTTCTAGTAGAGTTGGGTATTGGCCTCAATAGCAATACCGGCTTGCTAGTCCGTGTAAGAAAATAATAACAGGTGAAGAACTTATGATTTATGATATGTTGCAAGCTACTGTTTTGTGTGTGTATGTGCAGAAGACAGTACTGCAGTTAGTGACATACATAAAATGCATCTTGTTTGATCTCGGATGGACAAGCTTTAAGTTTGCTCTTTTAACTTTAAGAGTTGGTTTTGGAAAAAAAACATTACTATTTTCTCAGTATTGCATGCTAGGAGAATGAAAAGCTAGTCTGCAAACTTGTCTAAATGTTGGTTCTGTACCCTGAAAATGCTGATGCTGTAGATATCTAGTTCCATTTATGCCTTAATAATTTACAAATATGAGCGAGTTTTAATAAACTCCTCAACAAGTACTTGTAAGACAAACAAAAATAATATGAAAAGTTCTCGCATAAGTTAAAACTAATTTATGCACCTCAACTTTTTCATAAGTTCCCCCACAGAAGTTGACCAAGAGTCATTCAATTCATGATCATATTCTATTATCTATGTTCTTCCACTGTAGTTGTAGAACAAGCATATCTTCCCTTCCTCTGTTACCAATAATATCAGGGGAATGTTTAAGAAGGTGGACTAGAATCACATAATAAAATGCTCACTACTTGATAATGGAACCACTGCAATGGTTCGAAAACAAGCCCCATTCTTGTTCCAGGGAACCATGTTTATTAGGAAAATCATTTTTGGGGAAGATGGAATGACAGTCTTGTCTCATCTTATCTTGCTTAGGACTTTATCAGCTAACAGGATTTGAAACAAGATATTAAAGAAATTCATCTAGCAGCTATGATCTGGCAGTATGGCTAGAGCCACTGAGCTGCATTGTTGAATCCAGTTTTTTTTCCAATTGAACTCAAATTTGAAATAAAATGGATTTTGTATCTCTTATCAGTCTTATGGATGGTTCCCTCTACATATAGTTCTAAACATAACTTTTGCAGATATGTTGCAGTTGGTGATGAGCCATTTCTTAAAATCTACAATGAACAATTTCATCCCTTCCTCATTGGAGCTGCTATGAACATTCAAGCAGCTTTAAAGAAAGCAAAATTGGACAGCAAAGTGAAAGTTGTGGTTCCATGTAGCTTTGACAGTTTCGAGTCAGGATTTAACCTGTCCTCGGGAGTGCATTTGAGGCCTGACATCAACAAAACCATGATTGAGCTCCTCACATTTCTTGATAAGCATGGATCACCTTTCTTTGTGACCATTTCCCCATTCGTAACCCACCTTCAAACCAAAAACATTTCGCTGGATTTCTCCCTCTTCAAAGAAACTGCACGCCCTCATAATTTTAGCCATAAAACATACAAAAACAGCTTTGACTTAAGCTATGATACAGTGGTTACTGTATTATCAACAGCGGGATATCCTAATATGGACATTGTCGTGGCGAAGATTGGTTGGCCAACAGATGGTGCTGTCAATGGAAGCTCATACCTTGCAGAAACCTTCATTAAAGGCCTTATAAACCACCTTCATAGTAACTTGGGGACCCCACTTAGGCCACACAAGCCACCACTTGAAACATACATTATGAGCCTTCTTGATGAGGACCAAAGGAGCATTGCTTCTGGAAACTTTGAAAGGCATTGGGGTTTGTTCACTTTTGACGGCCAAGCAAAGTACCATATGGATCTTGGCCAAGGTTCAAAGAGCCTCGTGAATGCTCAAAATGTTGAGTATCTCTCTTCTAAGTGGTGTGTTGTGAACAACAATAAAGACTTGTCAAATGCAACTGCCAGTGCTTTAGAGGCTTGTGCAAGTGCTGATTGTACTGCTCTGTCTCCTGGTGGATCTTGCTTTAACATCAGCTGGCCTAGTAACATATCATATGCTTTTAATAGTTACTATCAGCAGCATGATCAGAGAGCTGAAAGCTGTGACTTTGGAGGTCTAGGTTTGATCACTACTGTTGATCCATCCATGGATCATTGCAGATTTCCCATTGAGATTCGCGTCTCTCACTCAGAATTTCACAGGATGTGTAATTTCCTGCAGGTGATTTTACTTGTAACAACCCTCTTGGTGTCTTTGGCACTTTGACATAGGTAACCATTGGGGAGGATCATATTTTGGCCTGCCGTAATTTTTTTGTAGATGTATATTGATGAATTGAAATGGTTAGCACCTTTTATTTTAATTTACTTATGCAGGTTAAATACGAAGAATGTCACTTTTCATTTTTACTCATTTGCATACATTTCTGAGTTCTCATTAATCAATTGCATGTGGTTGGTGAAATTACTATTTCCAGAAGTTGAGTGAAAATATCATCATAAATATTCATGATATATGCAATAAGGTACTATTATAGAGCTTAGAAGCAGCATGGATGTTTTTTTATTGACAAAAGTTTATTCAAAATAATGCTTAATTTTCTGTCTGTTCCAGTGTTCCGGAAGACTATAGTTACCTTTCTTGGTGCTTTTGATATGGAGTTGTTTGATTAGGAAATGAAAATGTCCTTGTTCTTTTCTTTGAAGTTCTATTTTTACTACACTATGTTAAGAAATCACTAGAAGGAAACTAGGATCAGACTGTTCTAGCTTTACTGTTCTAAGTTAGCTAGCGCCTTACGATACTAATGGAGAAAATATTAATAATTTTTTTTATTGCATTCAAAATATAATAAATACTTTTTTCTAATAAAACCTTGCTAGTTTTAAATCCGTTTTGAAGGTGGATATCAACATTTTTTTTGCTTTACAATTACGGTTTTATTATGTATTATTCTGAGTACAATTAAGAAATCTATAAATAAAATAAAGTTATTAAAGATTACGACAATGATATATTGATAACATTTTTCCATTTTTGTACAATTTTAATTTTTCCTATAAAATCACATTATTATTTTCTATTATGAAGATTTTTTTTAAAAAAATAGTACTTAATCATGGATGGTATAAAGATTTTTACAATGATATTTAATTTTGAATTATCATAAAATTAAAAATTGACACTTTTATAATAATCACTTTTAAAGTTAGAGTAATTTTTAATTGGTTGAATTTTTTTATATTAATAGTATATCAAAATTAAACTCTTTTTCTTTTTAAAACATTAAATACATTTATTTTTTATTTAATACAATCTTCTATTTGTAAAAAAAAGTTATTCGAGGATATGTAACACCCAATGTTACAACTTGTAAAGTATGTTGAATTTTATTGATGTTTAAATGTTAAATGTATAAGTTTATAGATTATAAAATTATTTATATTTTTTTTAATATAGATGGCATCATCATTAATTACAATGGTGGATTTATTGTGTAAATCTTGGTTACAAGATATTAGAACCTACACGAAGCTTGACTTGTGTGAAGGAACGACTCAACAAACTGACTAAGTAAGATAACGTGGGCCGTTAGAAAGGGGCTTTAAGGTCTTCACATTTAGGCCCATTTCGCAGTGCTTTCTTTACTCTACTTCACAAACTCAGCGTGCTAAAAGAATCTCGTTCTCGCGGTCTCAAGGAACCCTAGATCGGATCATGTCTGGAGCGTACGGTCAAGACGGCGGCGGTTCCGCGCCACCGTCTTATGGAGCCAGCGGCGGATACGGTTCCACCGGCGGTGGTGCCGGTGGAGGTGGTAGTTATGGTGGCGGAGGCTATGGAGGAGGAGGAGGTGGTGGCGGATATGGTGGTAGTGATGGCGGGGGAGGTGGAGGTTACGGAGCCAAAGGCAGCGGAAACGGCGGCGGATATGGTGGTAACGATGGTGGAGGTTATGGCGGAAGAGGCGGCTACAGTGGAAACGATGGCGGAGGCTATGGAGGAAGAGGCGGCGGGGGAGGTGGTGGTCAAGGTGGCCGGGGAGGTGGAGGTTATGGTGGTCGAGGTGTTATTTTTTACTTTGTTTTATCGTTTTATCTGTTAATTTATTTATTCTTATTTATATAATGTTCTTATTTGATGTGAATTTCTGCAGGAGGTGGTGGTGGATTTCAAGGCGGAGATCGCGGTGGTCGAGGTGGCGGTCGCGGCGGCGGCCGTGGCGGCGGTAGAGATGGAGACTGGCGTTGTCCTAACCAAAGGTTCTTTTTTTTTAAAAAAAAAATTCTGCTCTTGAGAATATTTCCTGCTTTTCATTAGCTGAAGCTGTGAGAATTTTACTGCTGTTGATTTCTGTGTTTCTCTATTTGATTTTGAAATTGCCTTGTATAGTTGTGGGAATTTGAACTTTGCAAAAAGGGTTGAATGCAACAAATGCGGTGCTCCAAGTCCTAATCCCAATAGTTCTAATGACCGTGGTGGTGGTTATAATAGAGGAGGAGGAGGAGGTGGGGGCTATGGTAACAATCGAGGAGGAAGAGGTAATGACTATAACAGTGGAGGGGGTAGATCTGGGAGTTATGATGGAGGGAGAGGCAATGACTATAACAGTGGAAGGAGTGGTAGTAGTGATGGTAGAGGTGGTTCATACAGAGGTAATCAAGGTAGAGAAGATGGTGGTTATGGTCAAGTTCCTGCTCCTACTGCCCAATCTTATGGTGGTGGTGCTGGTGGAAACTACCCACCCACTTACAGTTCTTATGGTGGTGGGAATGCAAGTTATGGAACAGAAGCAGTTCCTCCACCTGCAAGTTATACTGGTGGACCCAATTCCTATCCTCCATCATATGGGGGTAATGTGGGTGGTTATGGGGGAGATAATCAAGGGGATGGACGGAGTGGCGGTAGATCCGGGCCTCCTACTGGATATGACAGCACTTATGGTGCTGGTAATCGAGGTGGATTTGGTGGATCTTCTGCTGAGCCCCCTGCTGCAGTGAGACAGTGTGATGAGAATTGTGATGATACATGTGACAACTCTAGAATCTACATCTCAAACCTACCACCAGATGTGACTATTGAAGAATTGAGGGAACTTTTTGGAGGCATTGGACAAGTAATATCCTGATCTTTTTACATTAGAGTTTTGCATATTGATAATATTTTATATATGAATGCAATGCTGAGTAAATTCACATGTTTTTTTTTTTTAATTTGTAAGTACATTTTTTATGGGTTATATCTCTGATCGTGCTTATATAAGAAATGCTTTACTTGTGCTAGGGAAATATGATTATTTTTCTCTTCTCTTACTTGAAATAGGCACAACATGCCATGATTTTGTTGCATATTTTTAACCATTTAGGTTGGAAGAATAAAGCAGAAGAGGGGCTATAAAGATCAGTGGCCTTGGAACATAAAGATTTACACTGATGATAATGGAAACAATAAGGGTGATGCTTGCCTTGCTTATGAAGACCCTTCTGCAGCACATTCTGCTGGCGGTTTTTACAATAGTACTTCATCGAACAATTTCCTCATTTCTATCTGTCTATATATTTAGTGTCTCTCGTAAAGGGATGTTAATATAGAATATTGCATTTCAGATTATGATTTGAGGGGTTACAAAATCAGTGTTGCAATGGCAGAAAAATCTGCACCAAGAGCTCCACCTGCATATAACCAAGGGTATCTATTACACACTCAATTAATATTGACTGTTTTCATTATTTCATCACAAATTTGAAGATCAATGCTATTGAAATATTTAGTTGTAGCTGTGTTATTATGCTAATCCTGTGTAATGGGATATAAAATTATGCTCCACCTCCACCTGCATATAACCAAGGGTATCTATTACACACTCAATTAATATTGACTGTTTTCATTATTTCATCACAAGTTTGAAGATCAATGCCATTGAAATATTTAGTTGTAGCTGTGTTATTATGCTAATCCTGAGTAATGGGATATAAAATTATGCTCCACCTGCATATAACCAAGGGTATCTATTACACACTCAATTAATATTGACTGTTTTCATTATTTCATCACAAGTTCAAAGACCAATGCCATTGAAATATTTAGTTGTAGCTGTGTTATTGTGCTAATCCTGTGTATTGGGATATAAAATTCATGTTATGTTTTATAGTAGTTAAAAAATTATGTCCACTAAGTTTCTATGCATGTTTGTTATATTTCTCACTTCATAAGAATATATGCCAAAGATGAAAGTATTGAACTTATTACCTACGGTCAATAATGAAAGGCACTGAAATGCTGGTTATGAAATTTAGTTGTTTGGTTAATCAATTAGATTGGGATTCATTCTGTACATTTATCAATGAAAGGATTTATCACACAAGTACACAACTGGTCATTGTGTATGAATGTTTCCTTGTCTAAATTTTATTTTTCTTGTTTTATAGGGGCAATAGGGGTGGCTATGGTGGAGATAGACGCAGAGACAATTATAGAGATGGAGGTGGTGGTTCTGGGCCTGATAGGCGTGATCATTATGGAAATCGTTCTCGTCCATACTGAGAGCTTGGACATTGAACGTTTTATGTACTATGAATTGTGGGCTGAGGGTTTAATTATTTCAGTTGGCTGGTTTCTTAAACTGGAAGCAAAGAGGTAGGTTGTTCACTCACTTTGAGCAATACCTCTTCCGCGCTCCTTTTTGTTTCTAGCTGGTGGGTTTTGAATTTAAACCAGGGATTAATTTAATCATGTGAATGTTTTTTCTAGAGGAAAGTGGATAGTCTCCCAATTGCTTGCTGCTAAGGTAGGTGTTGAATATTTCAGGTGAGTGCTGCTTTCACGATAATGTGCCTAATACTTGCTTGGAAATGAAACCATGTGTCATTATGTGGATAAATGCTTGCATTCCTAGCTCATCCCATGTGGCATCTGGTACAAGCAGATGATGGCATTAATTAATAGAATGCTTTATGTCAGTCATGGTTCCATAGATCAATAAATCTTAGTTACAATGTTTTAAGGGAAATCTGTTTTTGTCAGGAAAGTAGTAATGCTGGCTGCTCTTTGCTTTAAATTAAAGCCTTTACAATCAATCAATTATGAGTGATACTATCGTTGTCTGTTTGAAAGTGAGGCTCCATGATGTCTTGTATTTTTCTTCATTTACTTGATAGTTTGGGAAGTTTTAATTTAACTGCTTGAAATTGTTATCTAAGCAGCTCAAGGTAGAGCCAAGCTTGTGAGCTAATTTAACACTGAAAAGAATGCAATTTACTTTATCATTGAAGTTTTGAAAACCGCTTCATTTTGAGTCAGAACCTAGGATTATAGCATATAGCAACAAGGTTGCTATAATGTTAGCTTCGTAATTGAAGTTTCATACTTTGATGGGATTTTTTTGTTTCATGACTGAGTAGCAAAGCTAATGCTTTTTTAGGGACAGAGCTGAACAAAATATTCTACTATTTTGGAGATTAATCAGATAAAGTAGTTCCAAATATTATTGTAGTTCAAGTTGTACATAATGTCCACCAAGCTTCAATCAAGTTTCATTTAAAGTAGATGAAAACTTATATCAACAAGCTTCTAGATGTGAAAAGTACTGTTGCATATCTGATGTAATGTAATGCAGAAGCAATTCTTGTATAGTCTTTTTAGCTTTCCTATTGGTTTGTTTTCTTATTTTACATCAGCTAATAGGGATGTCAAGTAACTTTTTAACTGTTATACACATGTTTTTAGCAAGCTAGCTATTGGAGTTCGCACTTCACAGTAGCATTCCTGTGCTTATTGTCTGCAATGCTAGTTTGTTTACATGATAAAATGAGAATAGTTGCATTGCTAGTTTGTTTTATGGTTCACACATCCAGTCCCATGTGGCTTTTGCATATTCAGTATCACTTGCGAGCAGAACTTTCTTCCTTTGGCTATTTATGGTGTGAAAAATATGGTAGCTTCTTACCGGGCTTGTCCCCAGATGGGTTTTGGAGGGCATATAATTCAACAAATGTACTTTGACACTTAGTGGTCTAATTGTGTTATATATAGCCTGTTAATAAAGGATTTCCTTTTTTGTTATCGTCCTTACAGGTTAGTGTCCGGTATTTGTTGGTTGTGAATGCCCTCTTGTCTAATATTGGACAATCTTTGAGACGGTTTCATAGAGGATGAACTTAAACTTCCATCAGTTATTTAAATCCCCTGATGTCTTTCTGACCATTTTTTCGTAATTCTTGTTTTCTATTTTGTTGAAACTTTCACCGGCGTTGTAATAATTTGATTATTTCATCAACGTTGATGTTTTGCAAAATGTATTGGGTCTTTGTCAAATCCTGGGATCAAAACGTATTGATCAATAATATAGCAAATTCAACGAGATTGAGCGTGTGGTGATCAATTATTGGGTCAGCGTGAGTGAACGGGAGCACTAAGTTTTTTTTTTTTTTTCTTAATTTCAGTCGAGAGCTATGAAGATAAAATTTTACAATTGAACATAATTTTATTATTTGCACCAAAATTTGTTACATCGCCAAAAGGGAAGTTTGTGAAAATCTAATAACCAATTGGTTTATGTTATGGTTACTCGCACGTTTTGGAATGATGGGTTAGTTTATACGTAAAATATTTTTTTAGTCCAGTTTCATATATCTCCTTGAAGTCGTTCTTAAAGACTGAGTACAAGCCTAATACACTAATCTAGGTAATGATACAAGAACCTCGTTAGTATTTTCAACTTAAATAGATTATGTTATTTTCTTAAGAGATAACATTCTTCGAGTTTATGTGAAATTAAAAGTCATTTAAGAACACATTTCTTTAAAACTTTTTAAAGTCAAATAATTAAAAGAAATTTGAAACCTTTTTTCTCATTGTTGCTTCTTTTTTTTATCTTGTTTTATAAAAAATTAAACTTAAATATAATTTTGGTTTTCATATTTTTCTTATTCTATAGCTTTAGTCATTCTATTTTAAAATAAAAATATTTTGTTTTTCTATTTTAAAAATTCCACAAGTTTAATCCTCATATTTCAAAATAGAAACATTTGTTTCTTATATCTCAGAAAATTTATAATTTTGAACCTCATCTTTTAAAAGGAAAATTGTAATTTTAGTCAAATCTTTAATTATATATATATATATATATATATATATATATATATATATATTTCTTTATTTCCTTTTTTTCTTACATTATAATTAATTAAATCATTTTTTGAAAATACCTTAAATAAATATGTTACGTCTAGGGTTTAACTAGATCAAAATAGAAGAAATAAAGCTTAGATGAAATTAAAAATTTGATTAAAATTGTAAATTTTATAAAATAGGAGGATTGAATGTTTTTATTTTGAAATAAAGGATTAAAATCACGTATCTTTTAAAATAAAGGAATCGATGTCTTTATTTTAAAATAGAGAGATTAAAATTGAGGATTAAGCAAAATATAGGGATCAAAATTGTATTTAAGAAAAAAAAAACTACAATTTCTCATTTTGCCTCCTATAATGTATTGAAGTAAAGCACGATTGTAATTTGATCATTCGTTCGTTTTATGGTTGAAAAATAACCTCTATTCGCAAATGTCTAATTCCTTTTGCTATGCTGTGCGCCATATTTATAAAAAATTCTAAATTAATAGTCATAGTTGAATTTTAAGGTTAATATTCTATTGATATAATATACAAGCAAGGAATGTATTGTTATATGTGTTTTGGTTACGGGTTATAGTTGGTTTTTAAGATGGTAATTATGCTATTGAATATAAAATGAAAAGAGAGGTCCCCCCGTTTCTAAAAAAATATATAAACGATGGAATCCACTCATTTTTTTTTATATATGTCCTATTTCGTTTATTTTTTTTACAATGGTGGCACTGAGGTTTGAATTAAAGAATTTATGTATATTATTCCAAGTTTCCCACTACTAGGCCAACCCTAGTGGTTTTCTTATTTCATTTACTATTGCTATGTTTTTCAATAATTAGTATTAATATGATTTTTTATTTACTATGAGAGTGTAGATCAATCGGCAAAAAGTTGTTTCAGTTTAAATAGAGGTCTTAACTTCAAATACTGAATATGTAACTACAAGACTCAAAGAGAATTGTCTTCCATGAAAAAGATACATGTTATTTATAATTTATTATTATTATTTTGAAATTCAATATTTAGAAAAAAAATATAAAAAAAATTGTGATTAGGGTGGTTATAGTAGCAAGAGCCATTGGAAACTTTTTATACATAAGAAGAATTCATTTTTGTTATTACTAGAGTAGGAAGAAGAAAAAAATAATTGAAAAATCTCTAACCATATAGCTTTTTTTTTTCACCTATATTTTGTATTTAGCAATTTATCAGAATCTCCCCCTCCAATTTTACATAAGCTATAAAGCTCTTAAACTTCACGAACTCTCAATGCCATTATATATAATTTTTTTCGCCATCATCTATTAAAAATGTACTTCATAAACTTAAATATTAAATTGGAAAAAACTGTGAAGTAATTAAAATTTAGTCTTGTAATTTTATATGTCAAACGAGATATAAGGTGGGTTGAGATAATTAAATAAATAAGAAAAAAGAAAAAAAATTATGTGTTCAATCTTCTTTATTAACAAAAACTAGCATTACTAATAAATTAATATTTATCGATTAAAAAAAAACACTTTATATCTCAAGTTGATGACTTTATCTGTGTACCGCATATTCAAATGGATTGCTCATAGTAATAGTAAGACTATTACTGTACAGGGCACTGACAATCCTTAAACTCATCCAAACCAATAACATTAAAGGAGCTAAATATATATAAAGAAATATTAGTAATGTTTTTATTTTATTTTACTGCTAACAGTTTAAAAAAAGTGTGAGTCCTACTTATTAAGTAAATCTCATTGATGACTTTATAATTTTAATAAATTTTAATTAATAAAAAAATATGTTAAAGAATATTGCAACTCCTTGTACATTAATACATTAATGTACATCTCTACGTGTTAAAAAAAGTAAGTTAAAAAGTATTGTAGCTCCTTTTTAATTTTGCATTCACTAGTGGCTTATTTTTTTAAAAAAGAAAATCAGATTTTGTCTATTACAAAATTAAGTTTAATAACTGATAATAAATGTAAAATAATTTTACTTGATAAAAAAAAAGTTTTACTCTATTGTTCTTTTTTTCTTCATATTTAAACCCGACCTTTTTAAAATTTCAAAGTTGGAGTTCTGAAAGACGTTCCTTAACCGCCATTGCCAATTTCCTCTCCCTCCCGCGCAATGTCACACTCTGTGGACGAACAACTCTCCTTTCTTCGCTCCCTAATCCAAGCCAGAAGGTCTTCTCTCTCTCTCTCTCTCTCTCTCTCTGTATCCATCTATAACATTTCGATTTCATTACATGCAGTTTCTGCGACTCTACCCTCCGATTTCTCGAATCGCTCTTGGTCTCCAAGGACGTGAAATCGTTGATCGAAGTTCGATCCAGCTTGACGCACCTCCTCAGATCTGAATCCCTGTCCGTTATTCGCTCCATCGCCGCAAAAACCGTCCACGACAAGCTTCTCGTTCTCGATTTTTTCGTCCGCGCTTTCTCTCTCGTCGGAGATCAACAGGTACTCTTACGGCTTCTCAGCTTCACAATCTTCTCTTCAGAAAACGTTGTCTTGTTCCATTTCTCGTGCATTTTATTACCTCAACTTTCCTAATTGAAATATCAAACTATATATATATATAGCAGGGACGTGTATGTGCTGATTTAATTAGTTGCTATGAAAATGCGTCGTGCTAATGTTTATTCTCTTTTGCGTTTTCGAATTCCTTTTTGCAAGAGTTGTTTGGCGTTGAGATACGAGGCTTTAGTTATGAGAGAACACAAATCTGCTAGTTGTCAATGGCTACAAGTTTCGCCTGCGGAATGGTTAAGTTTTGTGGAGAACGCGGTGCACAACGGTTTTCACGCCGTTGCCGAAAAGGTATGAGATATGGTGCAAATTATAATCTGCGATGTGAGACGTAGCAATTTATTTTAGGAGAACAGATTTAGAAGAGTTTTGAATCCATGATATAAAACTGTCTCTGTATTTGTTATTGAACCATACATGAGGGTTTGTTGTGTAAATAGTTGAGACTTCATGAAGATGCTTTAGGCAATTTAAGTTCTATTTGCATAGACTTCTATATAAGGACTTTAAGTTATAAAGAGAAGAGGATAAAAAGGTAAAATAATTAATTAAACTTCTATTGTAACTTAAAATTCACTTATTCAATCACTGGATTGGATGGTTAAGGGAGAAGAGAAGGAGAGGAAGGTTGCAAGTTTCATCCCTCCTGCTAACAAAAACTAACATTTTAACAATTAACATTTGTTGATAAAATAAAAACTTATTTGATCACTTTAACGTTAGGAGAGTTTAGTTGTGTCTGTATGCTTAATTTCTGCTTGGCAATTAGGCATGTGAAATTGCATTGTCGTGCCTTGGGAATAATGATGATCTGAAGCACGGAAGAGACCCAGTTCCAGAAAACTTGAAGGCTGTTATCAGTGAGATTACAAGGCTCAGGAACTGTGCAATGGCATCTGTTGCTTCACGATCTGGTATCTCTTCACTCATCCATTAATTGCATTGAAGATTCACGCGATTAATGTTCTTCGAAATATATCAATATTTAAAGCAGATTTGAATTACGAATCGTTTTCAGATTATGCAATTCAGAATGATAGCAGCAAATTGTTTGGTCCTATTGCTGTGTCCATCACTCATTTTCAACTAAAAATTCTGTAGAAGTGTGCAGCTTATGCTGTTCTTTGCTGTTGTATTTGGTTAGACAAAAAGCCTAGGCATCCTTTTGCCCGAGATTTGCTTTGTAATAGGAATGTCAAATGTGTGTATTTAGGTTCTCTTTTGTACATTACTTATAACTGTGTTAAGAGTGTTTCCTTGTTTTGTAGGATATCTTTTATTCTTTTTAGTTTTTCCCCAAATTTCTCCATTTTTCTCTTTCTCTATTTAATTTAATCATGCAAGGAGGCTAAAAATTGTACATGTAATCAAGTTTCGTTGACTGTTTCATTATTTTTGGTTTCTCTGATGTTATTTACCTATTTGTAGTCCGTTTGTCATACACTTCTCCTTTGGATGGGTATATAGGGGATATTGCACTTGTTATTCATTCCCCCCTCAGTGGCTAGTTGCACGAACATTGATATTTAAACTAGATTTTTATATACTTTTCAGAAACTAATGCATTTTTGTGCTTTATGAGTAGTCATTAGTTCACTGCTAATGCTGTTTCCTCATATCAGTTCAGGTGCAGACGGCAGAGTATCTAAAAAGGAAAACAACAGAGCAGCAAAAACCGGACTTAATCTACACAGAAAAACGATGTCTAGCAAGCACTTCTTTCAGAAACGGAATTAAGAGACAGAATATACGAAAGTTACGTGAACACCAAAGTCTCCAACAGATCAGCAGTGAATTAAATGGAAGACATCCAAATTTGAGGTTAAATGATCAATTTAATTGTGACTTCTTTTCATT
The DNA here is from genome assembly GCF_000004515.6 of Glycine max. Lineage (NCBI taxonomy): Eukaryota > Viridiplantae > Streptophyta > Magnoliopsida > Fabales > Fabaceae > Glycine > Glycine max. The sequence goes on along the minus strand of NC_038254.2, from coordinate 5,088,455 downwards.
GAACTAATTCATTGTTTAAGCATGTGAAGTTTTTAAATTTCAGTCTTTTTTCCATTTGAGTATTAAACCTTGATTAGTTTCTGGTGTTTTTAGTTTTTACACATTGAAAGAGCTAGTTGCTTACGCCATATAATATTTGACAAGTTAACAAAGGCAGTAGCGCAGTACATATGATTATATACCATTTGTGCACAGCTATTTAATTGCAAATCTGAATTTCTGTTACCTAATAAACTAACTTTTTTTGTGTGTGATCAGTTGAAGCCGATAGTGCAGATTGCAAGCTCCTCTTCAAATTTTGTTTCAGACGCTATCCCCACTCTGACAACAACTGACAAGTATACTCGTGTGTTTGACCGGTGATACCTATATTCATATAGAAATCATGATGCGGTTAACTTTAAAAAATGAGAAGAGAGTGTGTAATTTCTTTAAACATCATGAGAAGTTTTATAATATAAAAATTGAAAATACTCTTTCAATCAAACAAAGATTTGAATTATATCTATATTTATATAAAATCAAGAGAATCAAATAGAATAAGAAATTGATTCTTATTCCAATTGAATTCTTTTTAAAATCTTTCTTTCAATGTACTATATATATATATATATATATATAAAATGGGGGCCCATTCCTGACCCCCTTGTCCAGTAATTTATTCAAATAATTTAACGAGCTTTTAGTAATAATCGATCAATGGTGGGAAGTGGTTGTGCTAGACTAGATTTTATAAGGTATGAGCCTAACCTACATTATGAATCAAAGGTTTGAGACTAGTTTGATTACTTGATGTCGGTCAGTTTTAAGACTTGATTTAACCTTTCTGAAAGTTTCATGTTGTTGAAAAATGAAAAGTTTATTTTATAATAAAATCTATTAAATGAGATTTCAAAATACTTCTAAATAACCTAATGAGTTTATCTTATATGTGGATTAGTAAGTTTAAGTTTTTAAACAAACTATTATTATTATTCAAAATATCATAGTAAAAATTAAAAATGTTATTATTAATATTGTTTAAATAGGTAATTTTATTAAGGTCCCGTTTGAGGTGATTTATTGTTTGTAGTTTTAAAATTTTATAAAATCAAAATCAATTTTAGTATTGAGTTGTTAATTTTCAACTTTAATTTTAAAATTATGTTGCAAAATAAAAAAGAAATTTCTAGTTCTTGAATTTCAGTGCATAGAGGTAAAAACTTAGCACTATACAGGCCAGGAAAATAAGCTTTACCAACTAGAAACAAAAAGCAATGCATTCAGCCCCACCCCAACATATAATTCAAAACAAAGGAAAGTATGTAATAATGAATGCCTTTCAAAGTAGTTTCTACTTGATGGGCAATTGAGGGATTTTCATTAATGGACCTTAGTAACTAAGTGAATTTTGATATCACACTTTTATTCAAAATTTTAAAGTTTAAGTTTATGAGTTTTTCTTTTATTTATGTGATGTTCAACTTTCTTATTCCTATCTTTGTAGGATTTTATCTCACAATTGTATTTCAACAATCTTTCTCCTCAAGTGTAAGTTTCTTTCACATGTCTACCCTAAAACGAAATCCATTTTTATCTACGAATATTCTATAATGATTCTTAGAACTTAATTGTGACTATCTCAAGGCCAACATGCTCTAATACCTTGTAATATTGCAACACGTGCGGGACTCGCTATCTGATCCCATGCATGAACTCACTCGTCAGATAGACTTTCGATATAATGCATCTTCAAGTCCATGAATTTATTGTCTTCATTTTACTCGTATGAGTCGGTCATTAAGTCGAATTTCGACTCTGATACTAATTGTTGGACAATCAAGTGGGTTAAATACTAAGAAAATTTTCATCAATGAGTCATGAACAATCATATAAGTGAACTTTAATATCACATTTTAATTCAAAACTTTAAAACTTAGGTTTACGGGTTTTTTCTTTACTTATATGTACTCAATTTTTTCATTTCTACCGATACAGGACTTCACCTCACACTTATACTCCATGCATTTATCTTCTACCAAAAATTCACGAAAATTCCCTTAAACAAAATTTGCATAAGAGTTGTGGCAATGACGACCACTCCCAAAATGATGCAATAAAGCCCTTTGGCTTATGGAGGTTGGTGGTGGTTTAGGCGACCGAATCTGGTGAAGGGGAGGTTGGTGGTGGTTTGGGTAACCAAATCTAATGAAGGGGAGGTTGGTGGTAGTTGAGGTGACCGAATCTGGTGAAGCGGAGGTTGGTGTTGGTGCAGTGGTGGTTTAGGTGATCGGATCTGGTGAGGGAGAGAGACAAACAAGAGACGGTGGTAGTGCTGGTGGGAGAGAAGGAGAGAGACGAACTTACCGACGACTTACAGCCGCAACAACAGTCTTTGCCTCCATCGGGGAGGGGTGATGGTGAGTGTGAGAGACCAAGAGATGAGTTAGGATAAAACGATAAACACAAATCCACAAACCTATTTTCATTGTTTTTGAAATAGAATAAAAACTGTTTTGAAAACAAGTAAAAAGTCAACTTGGTCCCATTTTACGTGAACATGTTACTGTTTTAAAATTATATTTTAAAACAAAAAATCAGAAACTCACAGTCATCCCCAACGTGACCTAATTAAGTTTTCACTCTTGCTTTCCCCTTGTCCAGAGTATCCATTCTTTTACTGGGCTTGGTGGTGTCTTCCAATGGATGCGTACAAAAAGGGAATTGAAGCTACCAAGTCGCTGATAAATTGGCCGATCATGAAATGTCATTAGTTGATAGTTTTTTTAGTTTATGATTATGTTAAGCCCTTTATTTTCCTCGTGGTTTTTAAAGTCCTTTGGGTCTCCGCTCCTTTGTCGCCCAAAAGTAAAAATAATAAATTCGAGTCTTTATTTTTAAGCAAGATAATGTTTTCTTATTACTTAATGAATTAATTAATATCGTACATAATATACTAAATATTTAATTTGCTTGATTTACTAACTTATGTAAAAAGAATTTGCAAAAAAAGTTATCGTTATAAATATATCATTACCTGACTCTGATTATCATGGAAGTCTAAACAGGTGTGAGTGCCATTAATTTGTATCCGACATTATTCCATGCCATATTTCACGTGGCTTGCATGTCTAATTTTAAAAAAGAAAACAATAAAAGAATTGAGTAGAGTTTTCAAAGTTTTGACACCCCCGCCCCCCGTCCATGAACATCATATTTAAACATGTTGCTGAAATTTTATATTTTTGCATATAATTTCACCATAATATATATATATATATATATATATATATATATATATATATAATCCTCTCACAAGTCACAATCCAAAATTTTTATATGCAACTAGTTTTTTGGTGGAAGTTTTTAAGGACCCGCGTATATTTGAACAATAGTTATGTTAAAAATGTACACCATGAATTTCACAGTCGTATTCTAATATTACACTCATTGGAGGCTTTTTAGCCGTTAACAATTCAATATCGATTTGCTCATTTCTTTTTTTTTCTTTTTTCTTATTTTACTTTTCTTATCATCTAAATCTATTCAAAATGGGGTGGAAGTCGATAATTATTCAAAATAAAAATTGAGGCGGCCCTGCAGGCAACAGATCATGATCATGTGCTTCGTAATTATTATAATTTGCAAACATATGCTTTGCGTAGAGTTGGTCATATCAATCCAGCATGCTGAAAATTGACGATGATCATATTGGGAACTGAACTCCATTTGCTCATGCAGATATATGAATTTCAATTTTGAGGCCAGTTTGCCACTCAGTGTCACAGCTAGCAAATTTTCTGTCTTGCTTTATTTGTCAAACCTCATACTTCTAATGTCTCCAATTTCCCAGCTGTGTCTAAACTCAGGTCAGATTTACATGGCTTTGATAAAAAAATGTTTAACATTTTTATTTGATAAAACTTTAAATTGCATTATGATTTTTTTCTTTATTTGATTTTTTTTTAAAAAAAACGTACCTTTTTTTAATTACATATTTATTTTAATATAAAATGAACTCTTAAAAGAACTCACCAAAAAAAAAACACACTCTTAAAAGACTTTTTCGTGGTTCTCCACACTCTTTGGAACATAAAAGTTTAGATTTGGACAAGACTCACCCATGTACATATGAAGTTAGAAAAAATCATCAACTCTAACGATTTTATGGTAAGGCTAGCTATGAATACGGATGGATTTTATTGTCTCTGGAATCAAACGCAAATCTTGACATTTACCGGAGCTAAAGGCTTTCTAGGTGATGAAAAGGACTCCCAGCATTATCAACTTTAGAAATTCATAAGAAAGACCAATTAGGAATTTGGATAGATAATAAGAGTGTTTTAGAACATTTCATTAATTATATGATTAAACTTTAATTTTTAACGGTAACAAATGATATTATGTGGTTTATGCAGTTGATCTCATTTAATGAGATAAGACTTTGTTGTTGTTGTTAGAATTTTGTTTGTATTAGTAAAATATAAATACATTTTATTTGAAAGAAAGAGTTTGTATAATCTTTTAAAATGATGTGTATGGATTAATTTTAAGTTTATTCTTTCATCATAATAACAGATGAGATCAAAATAAAATATATAAATGAAAAATTATTTTTATCTTAAATTTACAAGATTGAGTTAGATTTATATCTCTCAATTTATGATCTGTTTTAAATTTATTCAAGATAGAGATTATATTAATTATCCACACATCAAGTCAATGTAGTAGTCAATGTAGTAGGTATTGATCTTATCTTTAGTCATAGTGCAACTTGAGTTTTTCCAAATAATTCCACTAAATGAACTTCTATAAATCAAATTAAGATGACTGGAGCACTTTGGCATCCAACCTAGCTTCTTTCATTGCCACTTTCACTGTTCTAGATTTTGAAGACCACGTTCATTTCAAGAATCGAATCTTCCATATCACCAAGGCAAGGCAGAGAGGGCCATTAATTGCTCTGCGTTGGAGCTTGCATGTCACATTTTTCTTCAAGAATAGTGAGAGATGTTTGTTTTTCTTCTACTCGTTAATAACATCAACCTACGCGCGCAACCATTAATAAAAGATTATATTCAGTTCATATATGGTTTTATTTTTCTTTCTATTCCCTTTTCACAACTTTCAAGAGTTTGGCTGTTTTGAAAGTTGAAAAGCAGTAAGTGATAGAATTAACCATTAAGAAATTCAACACACATGGCCCCATCATGTGTCTATTATTTCACCCTATCTCTACATAAATTATAAAAGAATCATCCCAAAGAACAAAACATAAACTTGAACTATAAGACAAAGTCATATGCAAATATTGACTGAAACAAAGGATATTGAGTTTGCTCCTCGGAACAGAAGATTTGAAGATAGGAATCATGTGGAGAGCATTTAATACAAAGAAAAGGAATAGGTGTTAGGGTTTCACAGCTAGGTACAGTTTTAATTTCAACCTCTCTTGAAATGGGTTTTTCCTTTTTAAAAATTCATAAGGGCTTGCTCTATGTCGGATCAATGATATTAATTAATTTAATCAAATGGGTTGTTTACATCTATCAATTATATTGTCATAAGTACGTACTGATAAGGAGATGAGTAATGCAACATGGCCACGCATGCATGGTTTGCACTTTGCAACAACGACTATGGAACAATTAATTGTGTTTCTGCTATCGCGAATATACAACTCTTCCCTTTGTTCGTGAAGATGATTTAGCTTTATATATCATGTGCTACAATTAAAGACAGTTTACTTTTGGAAACAATTAGTATACCCCTGCCCTTTCTGTTCACACTGTCGTGAACGATCAAATTTAACTTAAGAGACATTTGTTTCAAGTTATGATATTGCATTCTCAAGAATCATTTTTCAACATGAGTAGTACTGAGTCGAAGAGGTTTGGATTTTGTGGTGTTGAATTTGATCATGACATTCATACGTATTGGAAAAGGTTTTCGCTTTAACGTTATGGTGAAACTAAACATATGTAAGTTAACGCATAACTTTACTTGGGAGATTAGCAATACATTCACTAAACGATTAGTGGAAAAAATCAAATGAGAAATACTAGATGGTACGAGATGATCCAATTGCACGAATGTAACATATCAATTACTTTTTGGCATATTTTCCATCAAACTTTTCTTTCTTTTTATTTTTTAATTTATTATTTAATCAATTATATGCCACCATGTCTTTTCGTATGCAATTTGCACAGTAATATTTTGTACCATATAGCAATGCTCAAAATCAATATGCCGCCGACAAATGATGTCTTTGTCAAGGTTTCTAGAGTCCCATGTGCATGATTGAATCTTTTCTTGCTTAATCTCTTAATTATAATGATTCAATGTTAAAACTTCTACGGCCTAACTCGATCATGGTTGAACGTTATCGGACGAATAATTTATTTATTTTTCATTTAAAACATTTATAACATATTTTACACTAAAGAAAGATAAAAAAGAAAAGAAAAAAGAGAAAAATTAAATGAGATAAAATAGATAAGTAATGAAGAGAAATAGAGAAAATAAATAAATTATATAAAAGATTATAAGGAATTTAGTGTAAATAACATTACTCCTTTTCCGAATATAATTAATACGATCATTAAGCTTCTTAAGTTGTACAAGATAAAATATGATAAGTGTATAATCTGTTTCTCCATAAAAAAAAAAAAAAAGTGTATAATGTCTTTCTGAAGACTGTTTCTATTTTATGTGAATTGAGGTTTTGAATCTGGTCTTAATGTCTTCCCGTGACTGACCCTTTAAGGTTTTTTTTAAGAGAACCCTTTAGGGTAATTATTTAGTAAAATAAATTTGTAATTTAGAAATTTTGGTTTAAACTATTCTAATTCAAAATCGTACAATTCTTTAGCCTGGGAATAAAGTTAGATTTTATGCATTTATTTATAATTTCCTAAAGCTAATGCTTATGACTAATTTTGTTTGCCTATGGAATTAGGGTCCATAATTAGGATAAAGGATTTACCTACTAGGAATTGAGGATAAGCTATATATTATAGAATAATCAGATGTCAATCACAAAATAAAAAAAGGATTTAGAAGAGAAAACATTACATTAGGGAAGAATTAAAGGGATTTGTATACCTACCCATTTTTTATATTTAATTTTTTTTATAATTGTTCATTTGTGTTTGTTTCTTTTTCATTACAATAAAAATTTAAAAACCTAAAATCAACCATGCTCTATTATTTTTTGAATCAAAAGAGTAATTAACTGATTGAATAAAGTTAAATTAACCATAATCCTGATGGATACTATAATTTAATTTTTTATTACTTGTATAAGTATAATAAATCTACAGTTATTTAATTTTAGTCTCTTATACCTACACGAGGATGAAGATAATGTCGATTGACTAAGAAGTTATGTGGTATGACATCTTGTCGTTTCAATATGGCTCTGCAATACAAGGGGCCTGAACGATAACTTACTTTCCAATGCGAGAATGCCCTGTGACTAGTTCTCTTCAGCTTTAGCTAGAAAGATAAATATATAATTTGGAACCAAGTAAAATTCTAGCATAAGATTGGAAACGTATATTTGAAAGGGTCATTCCCTTTATTGTTTTTCATATCTAAGGATCTTAGATATAGCATACATGGGAGAGTGAGTTAATGGTGAATGAGAATGGAGATAAAGGTACGTGGAGAAGGAAATTTTTTTCATGTGGAAGGAGAAAATCTTTACTGAATTGTCTAATTTACTTTCCTCAAATTCTTTAAGCAGAGAAGGATATCACAAATGTGTATGGAAGATGGATATATAGTTCTTGGATTTTTCAGTAAAAACTACATACTCTTTGTTCCATAAGATGTTTCCTGTGACCTTCGTGAGAATTTTTCCTATGCCTTTTGTAGATGCATAACTCCATTAAAGGTGTTGGTTTTTCTTAGCATTTGTCGCTGGACAAATTACCAAATAGGATTGGAATATATAAGAAGAAAAGTATTCTCAATATGTAGGAGACTTTTTTGTGCTTTATGTAATCTAGACCACGAGGACACAAAACAAATGCTCTTTTTTTTTTTTGACAAAACAAATGATTAAAAAAAAGGGAAACAAAACATGCTATAATTGGCGTGATTGATACGGAAAGACTTTTTCTCTATTTTTTTCCCTTCCTTGTTATACCACTTCCCTATTTACTTTAACCATTTTACCTTATTCTTTTTTTCCTTGGCTGATTGTTACTAGATAATTTGTAACAATTTGCGAAAAAAATGTTTGCACAATACTATTACTCATTTCTGAAACTAAACTAAGTCTCAAGATTAAATTTTTTTTATTCTTAAAAATAAAAATAAGTACTAAAAAATTTATAATACTTTATATATTCTATTTAACCAATTGAGTTAGATTTATTCATCAAGAATTAAATGTCTTGTAAGTATATCATCAGGTTTCTCATTGCTTGAATAAATAATTTCCGCGTTCAACTTACACAGGCAAGTAGAGAGATAGAGAAAGAGAAAAGGGAATTGAAAAGGGTTTTGCATGTGAAAGCCTGAGCCAACAAACATTCACGTTGAACCCTTCTTTCCACAGGTCTAGTCCAAATTATGATTCCAACAATTAACTCACAACACAAAACGTCCTATACAAGTGAACTACTGTTCATGTTCATGCTCTCTATCCAAGATTAACAGCTGTAGTATATTATTTAGAGCTTGCCCTATTTGAGTGTAAAGGTGAGTTTGAGTTACATGTTCATGTATAAAATACGTTACATACATATAAAATTGAAGAGTCAAATTTGGACGTAAAAACTACACAACTGCGTGTGTTGCCAACCTATCACGCGCCTTTGCGGTGTTTGACCACCGCCTACTACTTATATTTAAAGCTCTACATGTTTTGTTTCATCACTTTCCCTAACTTGCCCTTCAATCTTTGACTTCATTGGTCCCTTAGTATATTATAATGCCGCAAATATCTTTGGCTAAACTTGTAATTTACACATATGAAGTACCACATATATTATATATGATTGACACGAGAAGTGGTTTCTAATTAACTTAATTTCTTCTTTGTACATCAGCACAATATTAATTTAATAATTACCAATTCATATTTTACAAGAAGGACATGTGCATCTAGCTATTCTACATTAGGCAAGCAACTTCAAATCTCAATGGCCATTATAAATAAGAAATGATAGACTCATTCTCTTAAACCCCATGCTTGAGATTGTGACGCGGCTTAGTTTTCTTCCTCTTCATTACACACATCAAAAGACAACAAAAGTATAATCTCTTTTTCGTTGCTTTGTCACTATTAATTCTATCTTCCAAATGGGGGGTACCTCACCTTGTGCTTCTTGCAAGTTGTTGAGACGTCGTTGCTCCAAGGAATGTATCTTTGCTCCTTACTTTCCTTCTGATGACCCTCGCAAGTTTGCCATTGTGCATAAGGTGTTTGGTGCTAGCAATATCAGCAAAATGCTGCAGGTATCTCTAACTTCCCTACCCTTTTTTCTCTCTTTCTTTTCGTGGTTACCATCGTAACTAAGACCTTCGGCTATAAAATTAACCCTTCTTTCTCTTTAATCTTCTTAATTTACAACTAATTTTCTAGATACATATGTGTATTGCAAGAAATTATTATTTAAATAAAGACAGTTGAAATGTGTGTATCAAGTTATTTTAAGTTTTACCTACACTAAATCATGATTGTAGGTATATGTTATTTTTCTTGTAGTGACATGTAATAGGATTCATTAAACAAGTTACTCTTGTGCATGTGCAGGAGCTTCCAATTCATCAAAGAGCAGATGCTGTGAGCAGTTTAGTTTATGAGGCAAATGCAAGAGTGAGAGACCCAGTGTATGGATCTGTTGGAGCCATATCATACCTACAAAGCCAAGTTTCACAATTGCAAATGCAGCTTGCAGTGGCTCAGGCAGAGATTCTATGTATCCAGATGCAGCAGCAAGAGCCTACCTTAGCCACACAATTAGTAGACCAAGATGACAAATCAATGCTCCTATCTGTAAACAACAACTATGAAATGCTTCCTCAGTTTCTTAACTTTCCTTCATCTTCCTCCTCATCTTCCAATATATTCCAAGACCCTCATGAGCCTCTTAAGAGAGAGTCTTTTTGGACTTAATTAAATTTTCCAATCTTTTCCATTGAATTTAAATTATTTCAAAATGTTTTATTGTTTCACTTATTATGTTAGCCTAGTCAGAATATGCCTTTTGTCTGTTAGTGCATCCTTATTTTCTTATTCTAGTTGTTCACACAAAGCATGTAGAAATTAAAGGGGAGAATAAAAACAAACAACATTATATTAAGTTCGATGATAGGAAAAGGAAACAAAATTAAAACTATTAGTAAAAGAAAAAGTGTATTTGTACCGTTATTTTATGATAAAAAGTGGTAGAATGATAAGGGGAAAATGTGATAAAATAATATTCATGACAAGGACGAGAGAAGAAAAATAATATAAAAATATCATACAAATAATAAAAGCCTTAATAAAAACAAAAGGAAGCAGAATGTACGGGTCAAATATCATGCACGTGCAATTTGTCGTACAGTTGAAGGCTTAATTATAACAATTTTATATTGAACGAAGCTGCATTTAAGACTTAATTTATTTAATAAGTTAAGTAATCATTTGAAAAAGTTAGACTCTTTTAAATAGAAGTTACATAATCATCATATGAGTTAAATTGAATTAGTAACTTTTCAATTATGAGTTTGTTAACTTTTTAGCGTGATTTCATGACTTCTAAAGTAAAGTTTGTACCTTGGTACTTTACTCTCTTGCAAGCTAGGAGTATCCAAGTGAACCTCTTTATTATCTATTTTTAAAGAAATGTTCCTTTAACATAAAATCATAATATTCAAATTGATGCAAAATTTTGGCAATAAATTGTATAAGTTTTTTCTCAATCCACACACCTTTAAACTAATAATACAATTGATCTGTCATTCTAGTTTTAGGGATGGAATCTTATCCTGCCTGAGAAAAAAATGATATTAAAATCTGCACCATGTTCGTCTGATCTTGTACTACTTATAAAGTATTTGAAATAAATTTATAAAATTAATCACAATGTTAAGATTAATATGTTACTATCTCATATAATTTCAGTATCAAAGTTCGTTGAGACAGAGATTGAAAGAACTCTGATATGAGAGAAAGATTATTCTCATTGGTTGTTGTCTAATGAATGAGTTACACCTTAATATGTACTAGAAGGTAGAATTTGACATCTAAGAGTCTAATTAATCAACAGGTCATCATAACTGTACAAACCTAATTAACATCTAATTATAATACTCTAACAACCCTGCACTTCCACGTGTGAACTTTGAGATGTTGCATGACTCTTGTGCTGCTCATCAGGTGAAATTAATCATGACTCGCAAGTTAAGGCATACATGTCAATTAGTAGACTTAATTTGGACATATATAGATACTGGATAATTTTTTTTCATAAAGATTAAAAAGAAAAATAAAAGAAAATAAATTGAGTTTAATTGAGTTTCTTTTATAATTTAAAGTTAACTTGTACAAGTTTTTAGAGAAGTTAGATCAGAGAATTTTTGTAAAAATTAAGTGTACAAGTTGATTTTATTTTAAAAGAGAGGTTTAATTTATTTTTTATTCTTATTTCATTCTCTTCTAAAGGTTCATTGAAAAATTTATTCTAAGAAAATTGTATGGAACATAAAAGGGTGTAAAGCTTTAGTGAAAAAGTTAGCCATATGCAAGGATGAAAAGATGGGAAAGTAATGAAGAAGTCCTTGTTGCAGTTTGGAGCAATTTAATCAACCTCTAAATATTTAATACAGTCATGAAATGATGGGTTCTTCCCTATATGAATGATAAAAAAGATATCACAGTAAATAGAAAAAGGAGTGTGAACAGGTTTCTGAAGATCGTGACATCGAAATTACATCCAATTTGGGTTCACATGTAAGAGAGGTTAGACTTCTCTAATCAGCCTCAGAGGATCTCATAGTGGTCTAGATATACTTTTTTTTTATTAATAAATATTAATTATTAATTTATTAAAATTTGATCCTACGATTTTTTTTTCACCACAAAATCAATTTTATGTCTCCTTTTAGAAAGACATTATGAATATGCTTTTATTAATTATATCTTGACTGAATATGATGCTCAATGACTTAAAAAAACATATGATGCTTAATATATAAGGTTACGAAGTGGGAACATTTTGGCTCAATATTCACAACTACCCTGTCAATTGTCAAGTACTACTGTTATATGTATTGACGTGTCCTGTTCCGCTATACAACAGGTTCTAAACCTATCATGTTTGGAGTGATCTTGGATTAAATACTAGCAAGGTAGGGTGAGCACATAAGTGATCGTGGATTAAACCTATCACTAGAATTGAATTAATTTTTTATATAATAAAAATTTAAGGAGAGTGGACACTATGTTAATCTAAGAAAATAAAAACCTCTAAACTTAAAAAACATAAATTACAAGTATTTTTGCTCGCTAGGCTTGTTAACCAAAATGATTTACCTGCCAATTAAATGACATTAGAATTTAACTTCAATCCTCTGGTACCATTTACTAATATATATGTTTATTTTGCTGATTAAAAAAAATAACTTCAATCCCAGTTTAAGTTATTCTCTAGGAAAAGTTAGATGGGAATACAATAAGCTATAAATTATTTTAAAAAAAAACTTAACATCTATTTCATCTCAAAAGACAAGAATTAGAACTTTCAACTTGTAAAAATTAAAACACACGGTCATATATGTGTATAATCAAAATTTATGCATTATTTGCGCTTCATTCATCTATCTGTCACTTTCTTTCCGATTCTAGATAGCTCCATATAATTTCTTAGCCTTTGAAGAATGTTTGATTGAATTGACAATGGGAATGAGAAAAAGTGAGAGAAAGGAATAAATTCCATCCATGTAATGTCTTCAACTGATTTGAATTTCTTCATGACGATGTAATTAACATTATCTTTTGGTCAATTACACGACTCAATAGAAGACTTTTGAATCATAAGACTTAATCACTACATAGAAGCTATGAAAAATATTTTGAATGTTTTTTATGATCGTGGCAAATTCAATTTTCGACCAAGAAGTTTCACATTAAAAGGAAACAGCTGAGAAGTCTCCAAGAGGAAGTACTTAAAGTGGGTCACATTTTTTGTTGTTGTGGCTAATAGGTGTTTTCTGATAGAAATTTATTGAATTATTCTTATCAGTACTTATACATCAATTAAGGTTGAATTATTTGAGTAGTATTCAAGTTTAATTTTTATCAAAAATAATTCTTAGTCAAATTTTATTTATTTCTCGATTAACCTTTGGATTAGGTAAGATCTGTTTCTCTTAATGAACTAAAGGCTTAAGATAAAAAAAAAATACTCTTTCCGTCCCTAATTAGACTCTTTCAACAAATTCAAGTCTCTTAACAAAATTAGTTAATTTAGTTAATCACATTAAATTTATCAATTAATTGTACTATCATTCTAAAATTATATTTTTTTATCTTTCTATCCACTTAATTATTTCTCATTAATGTTTGAAAAGAGAATAACTAAGTAAGGATATGTACGAAAAAAATAATTAATGCATTAAGAAATTAGAAAAAATATATTATAAAAAGAGACAAACAAATTTTTAAAAATAATCTTATAATTAAAAATAGAGGGAGTAGGTGGATCACAAAATATTAATACACATTTTTGAGAAATGTCTACTAACAAAATTAAGAATACACCTTAAAGAATTAATACACAATTTTGAAAAATAATAGGAAATTAGTGGGACACTTCATGTTGAACAAGAATATTTAATATCAAATCTCGCTTATATTTTTTGACACCTATGAATATCTTCAATAGGTGTTCTTATAATTTGATCTTTCATGCAAGTTTTGATTTTGCTAAGATGTGTTACTCGAGCAAGAGAGTTGATCTCCATCGTGGAGATTTGTTCTTCTATAATAACAAACAAGATTTGCACATGTTTTCAATTTAATGTTTCTTTCCAAAAAACTGTAAATAAGTATTAGATAGGGGTGTAAGTGGGTCGATTTGGATTGAGTTTGGTCAAAGTCATGACCTAATCCAATTAAATTTGAACGACTTTATTTAGGTCGGTTTTCTAAGGAACAAAAAAATGAAACTCAATCCAAACGTACCCCTTGTTAAACGATTTGGGTTGGGTTGGGTCAACAAGTCAAAATATTTAATTTTGTCTATTCCTTTTTTAAAATGCAATATTTTTATAAATTAAATTTTTTTATTAAATGAATAAGACACAATTATTTCTTGTTAGATTTTTTATTAAAAAGAAATTTTTTTTATGCTACCATGCTCCACTCCACTCTAGTGACTCCTATCTATCTATCTATCTATCCACGGGGGATGGGAAATTAAGCATACCATACATGAGATAAGGAGTTTCAATAAGCATGGTAAGGATGGGTTTCAAACACTTTTGTCTACCAAAACCCATAAGGCATTATGAGGCTTACTCTTTGAAAATAGATCCAAAATATTTTTAGAAGCCCATTTGAAGTGACTTTAATCAATAAAATCTTTGTCACTTTGATCCTAAAGGTTAAGGATGTGTTGATGCTTCCTCAATGCAAGTCCATAAGTCTATGTAATCAACAATCAATAGTATTTAATTTTTAAAAAATTTAAAAATATATATTATATATTAATAATAATAATTTAAAACAAATTAATGGGTCAACGAACCGGGTGGGTTTAGATATTAAAACATGTGACACAACTCAAAACTCAACGAATTTGATTAATTCATTTCGGGTCTAACCCAAACACAAAAATTATCAAACCCAAATTGTTTGGGTTGGTTTGGGTCAATTCGAATTCACGAATAACTTGCATCCGCTTATACCCCTAATATTAGAAGGTGACTTCATTGTGAGATCTACAAAAAAAGTGATTTAAAATCACAAAGTTTGATATTTTGTTAGAGCGAAAAATTAAAAAAATCTTCATAGTAATGAAGCATTGCAAGATCCATAAAAAATTTAATTAAGATCATAAAATTTGATCTTCTATTGGAGATGAGCTTTGCTGGCAGCCATAACATGACATTGAAAGCATACTTAGTAGTATTTGGAGTCTCGCTTAGTTCTAATATTGAAAGATTTTCATTTTACAACCTTTAAAAACTGTTTCATTAATTAGTCTTTTATTTCATGTTATTGCTTGGGTCTCTACAAAATCATATTAATTTTTTTATACAAGTCCTTCTAATATTGAAGGATTTTTGTTTTAGAACCCATTATTTAAGAAATATTGTGTTTGTTTTTTAATATAGCTTATAACTTATAAAACCAATTTAACCTTATTTCTCATTTATTTTTAAAAGTAACTTATACATAAGTACTTATTTCATAAGATCTCAATTAATTAAGTTATTTATCTAAACAAGTCCTTTTTCTCTAGTCCTATTATGTAATTATTGTTAGAGTTTGTGGTCTTAGTTCCTTTGTCCCACATCGGTTGGTCTGTAAAACCTGTGTGGGCTTAGTCCCACATCGCTTGGTTTGTAAAAACTTGTGTCTCACTAGTGTTATATATAGAGACACCTTGTAAGCTTTTATGTGCAAGTAATAAAAAGTTCTCCTAGTGTAGCCGTGGACGTAGACACATACATTGTGTGCTGAACCACGTTAAACTGTGTGTCTTTTTTTTTCTTCCCTTTATTTCTTTCTCTTCTTTTATTGCTCTATACTAACAACTGGTATCAAGAGCTTTTGGTTACTCCACGGGATTTCCTTAGTTTAAAGGAATTAGTGGGAGTCTTCTCAGTTTAGAGGAGGCAGTGGGAGCAATGGCATTAGAAGAGGGGAAGGTGAAGATCGAGAAGTTCGATGGCAGAGATTTCAGCTTTTGGAAGATGCAGATAGAGGATTATCTATATCAGAAGAAGCTGTATCAGCCCTTATCAGGGGTTAAGCCAGAAGACATGAAGCAAGAAGAATGGAACTTGCTAGATCGACAGGCTCTTGGCGTGATCAGATTGACATTAGCCAAGAACGTCGCGTTCAACATCGTGAACGAGAAGACTACTGCAGGCTTAATGAAGGCATTATCAGATATGTACGAGAAGTCGTCAGCAGCCAACAAAGTATACTTGATGCGCCGGTTGTTCAACCTCAAGATGGGAGAAGGTATCTCTGTAACTGATCATATTAATGAGTTTAATACTATTCTTGCCCAATTGGAATCTGTTCAGATTAAATTTGAGGATGAGGTGAAGGCATTGATTCTATTGTCATCACTACCGGATAGTTGGGCTGCAACTGTTACTACAGTTAGTAGTTCTACAAGGGAGAACACATTAAAGCTTAGTGACATCCGTGACTTGATCTTGAGCGAAGATGTTCGCAAGAGAGATTCAGGAGAATCTTCTAGTCATGTTTCCAATTCAGCATTGAATACTGAAGGCAGGGGAAAGACTACCCAGAAGGGTCAGAATGGTTGAGGCAAATCAAAGTCAAGAGGGAAAGGTCAGAGAAAATTTCAAAGTGACGTTACTTGTTGGAATTGTGACAAGAGAGGTCACTTTAGAAATCAGTGCAAGGCACCAAAGAAGAACAAGTCGCACAAAAACAAGAAGCGCGATGATGATGAATCCGCAAATGCAGCAACTGATGAACTTGATGATGCATTAATTTGCAGTTTGGATAGTCCTGTTGATTCATGGATCATGGACTCAGGTGCGTCGTTCCACACTACTCCCTCTAAAGATTTATTGTCTAACTATGTTTCTGGAAGATTTGGAAAAGTTTACCTTGCAGATGGAAAATCTCTTGACATTGTCGGAAGAGGTGATATCAACATCAAAACCTCCAGTGGATCCCTATGGACATTGCACAATGTCAGACATATTCCTGCCTTAAAGAGAAATTTAATATCTACAGGGCAGTTGGATGATGAGGGACATCACACCACTTTTGGAGATGGAGCTTGGAAGGTAACAAAAGGCAATCTCATTGTGGCTCGTGGAAAGAAGCGAGGATCTCTTTACATGATTGCAGATGAGGATATGATAGCAGTTACTGAGGCTGTCAATAATTCAACCATGTGGCATCAAAGACTTGGACATATGAGTGAAAAAGGAATGAAGCTTATGGCGGCAAAGGGTAAGCTATCAAGCCTCAAGCATGTTGATGTTGGTGCTTGTGAACATTGTATCCTTGGAAAGCAGAAAAAGGTCAGTTTCTCAAGGGCAGGGAAGACTCTGAAAGCTGAAAAGCTAGAATTGGTGCACACAGATGTTTGGGGGCCAGCCCCAGTGAAATCTGTTGGAAACTCACGCTATTATGTCACCTTTATCGACGACTCTACCAGAAAGGTATGGGTTTATTTTCTTAAAAATAAATCTGATGTGTTTTCTATGTTTAAAAGGTGGAAAACAGAAGTTGAAAATCAGACAGGTCTAAAGGTTAAAAGTCTAAAATCTGACAATGGTGGGGAGTATGATAGTCAGGAGTTTAAAGACTTCTGTTCAGAACATGGGATCAGAATGATCAAGACAATACCAGGAACACCTGAGCAAAACGGTGTTGCAGAAAGGATGAATAGAACCTTGAATGAGAAAGCAAGGTGTATGCGGATCCAATCTGGCTTGCCTAAAGCATTTTGGGCAGAAGCAATAAACACAGCAGCATATCTCATCAATAGAGGACCATCAGTTCCTTTGAATTATCAGTTGCCTGAAGAAGTATGGTCTGGAAAGGAGGTAAAACTTTCACATTTGAGAATTTTTGGTTGTGTTTCATATATACTGACAGACTCTAATAGTAGAGATAAATTGGATCCGAAGGCAAGGAAGTGTTATTTTATTGGTTATGGATCTGACATGTATGGCTACAGGTTTTGGGATGACCAAACCAAGAAAGTTATCAGAAGCAGAAATGTTACTTTTAATGAGAACTTATTTTATAAGGACAAATTTTCTGCAGAATCTACATGTGCAGGTAAACTGTCAGAAATTTCTGAGAAAGCAACACTTGAAGAAATCTCAGAAAGTGATGTAGCCAACAGAAACCAGAGTACAGGCGTAGAGGTTGAGTCAGAACCAGAACCATCAACTCCTCCAAGAAAATCTAGCAGAATTTCAGTACCACCAGATAGGTATTCCCCTTCATTGCATTATTTGTTGTTAACTGATGCTGGTGAGCCAGAATGTTTCAATGAGGCTACACAGGGGAATGACACTATTGAGTGGGAGCTAGCGATGAAAGATGAGATGACATCCCTTCAGAAGAATAAGACATGGTCTTTAACTAAATTGCCAGAAGGAAAGAAGGCATTACAGAATAGGTGGGTCTATAGGCTAAAGGAAGAATCTGACGGTAGAAGAAGATACAAGGCGAGACTTGTGGTGAAAGGGTTTCAGCAGAAACAAGGAATTGATTTCACAGAGATCTTCTCTCCAGTTGTAAATATGACTACCATCAGAGTTATTCTGAGCATAGTAGCTGCAGAGAATCTTCACTTGGAGCAGTTAGATGTTAAAACTGCATTCTTGCATGGGGATTTAGAGGAAGACATCTATATGACCCAACCAGAAGGTTTTGAAGTGCCAGGCAAGGAGAATCTTGTATGCAAGCTTCACAAAAGTTTGTATGGCTTGAAACAAGCACCGAGGCAGTGGTACAAGAAGTTTAATGAGTTTATGAGCAACTCAGGATTCAAAAGATGTGACATGGACCATTGCTGCTATGTTAAAAAATATACTAATAGTTATGTTATCCTTGTTGTGTATGTTGATGACATGTTGATTGCAGGATCTAGTATGACAGAAATTAACAGGTTGAAGCAGCAGTTGGCAGAAAACTTTGAAATGAAGGATCTTGGTCCAGCTAAACAAATCCTTGGTATGAGAATTCTTAGAAACAGATCAGAAGGAATTTTGAAGCTGTCTCAGGAGAAATATATACACAAGTTGCTTGACAGGTTTTACCTTGGAGATTCTAAGACCAGGAATACCCCTTTGGGATCTCATTTGAAGTTTTCAAAGAAGCAATCTTTGCAGACAGATGAAGAAAAATGTTACATGTCAAGAGTACCATATGCATCAGCAGTTGGGAGTTTGATGTATGCTATGGTGTGTACCAGACTTGACATAGCACATGCAGTGGGAGTTGTCAGTAGGTTCCTATCAAATCCAGCAAAGGAGCATTGGGAAGGAGTAAAGTGGATACTCAGATATTTGAAGGGTACTTCAGAGATGTGTTTGTGCTTCAGAAAAGGCAATCTCACTTTACAGGGATTTTCAGATGCAGACTTGGGAGGAGATTTTGATACCAAGAAGAGCACCACAGGCTACATTTTTACCTTGGGAGGTACTGCTGTGAGTTGGAAGTCTAAACTTCAAGATAGAGTTACTCTCTCAACCACGGAAGCCGAGTACATAGCTATCTCAGAAGCAGCTAAGGAGATGATTTGGCTAAAGAATTTTCTCAATGAATTGGGGAAAGAACAAGATGATGCTCCAATGTTTAGTGACAGTCAAAGTGCTATAAGTCTTGCTAAGAATCCAGTCTTCCATTCTAGATGCAAGCATATTCAATTAAGATACCATTTATCAGGGAGTTGATAAATGATGGAGACTTATCTTTATTGAAGATCTTAGGATCAGAGAATCCAGCAGATATGTTGACTAAAGCTGTTACAACTGACAAACTGAGGCTTTGCATTACCTCAGTTGGCCTTCAAGGATAATTGAAGATGAAGGCGCTACACTAGGTAAAGAGTCGATGAACTCGTTGCTTACAAGGAGCTGCTAGAGTTTGGAACTTAGACCCCAAGTGGGAGAATTGTTAGAGTTTGTGGTCTTAGTTCCTTTGTCCCACATCGGTTGGTCTGTAAAACTTGTGTGGGCTTAGTCCCACATCGCTTGGTTTATAAAAACTTGTGTCTCACTAGTGTTATATATAGAGACACCTTGTAAGCTTTTATGTGCAAGTAATAAAAAGTTCTCCTAGTGTAGCCGTGGACGTAGGCACATACATTGTGTGCTGAACCACGTTAAACTGTGTGTCTTTTTCTTTCTTCCCTTTATTTCTTTCTCTTCTTTTATTGCTCTATACTAACAATTATGTGACTGAAAAATATTAAATATTTAAGTAAAGACATTTTGGAACTATGCTACAACGGTACAGGATCACCTATTCCAAGAATGATGTTCTAAGAAAAAAATATTAAGTGGATCAAAACAAAGTATAATTACTTATTACCATAATAGGTGATCCGGCAATGTTATAGCATAATTATGAATTGAGTAATCCAAAACACAATATGCATTCCAAAACGTTCAATCCAGAACTTGATGGTTGTCCTTGCAGTGGTCCTCTTTATTCTCACAGGTGTTCTCCTCGGGGTACTTGGGAGGTGCAAATATTAAAAGGGAGAAGGAGAACAAGGAAGAAGGATGAATCTAGAAGAAGAGGAGAGAGGGAGCTTGGGTGACGTAGGAGTTGAAGAGGAGGTGCTAGGATTGAGGGATATTTTTGTCTTCTTGTGGGGTGCAGGACCAAAAAAAAGTAAAGCAGAAAGTAATTCCTAATGTTGAAAGTTGAAACCCAACTAATAACCCAAAACAAAAACAAAAAAAAGTGTTCAAATCTCATGTGCCCCACTCTTTAGATATTGGCCCAAGTACTCTCTGTTTAACAGAAAAACTCACTCAGGCCGAAGAGGCTAAGACCTTCCTTTATATGCATGTATATACGTAGAGAGAGTAATTAGATAGAGTTATTTTAATAAAATTTTGTAGATAAAGTTATTAGAGAGAGTTATTTTAATAAAAATTTGTAGATAAAGTTATTAAAAAGTAAGGAAATTACCACAATCATGATGGTTATTATCACTATTATTTATGGTTGTCATTGTTGTTATTACTATCATCACCATATATTATTTTGTAATCCATATTTAATGCTGGACATAATAACCAAAAAATGTTATCTAATGTGCACCAAACATTTGATAGGATTAAAATTTATTTTGCTCTTATATCTTATCATATATTTTCCTTGTCAAAGGAGTCTTAAAAGTTCATATCATTTTATATAAGTTTAAATATATTATTAGTTATAATTTAACGTTTTTTATTTTTCATGCTTGAAATTTTTTTTCTTTCAATCCTTACAAATTATATTTATTTTACTTTACCTCTTAAAGTATTTTAGATAATATTTTTTTTAACAACTCAAAGTGTTGTCTAAAGCTTTTTAAAAATGAAAACACAAAGCAAATGCAATTTACAAGAATTAAAAGAAAAAATTGAACACTAAATCAAAATGACTAAAAACATATTTAAGTCTTTTATATATATAATAATTTTTTTAGGATTATAATGTTATTGGTAAATAATATTTATTGACTTTCATCATGAAATAATGTTTTTATTTATTTTTAAGGTTCAAAAGCAAGATTTTACTTAAGCTATCGGAGCATAATTTTTCTCGAACTAAGGCATGTTAGTCAATAGGAAATAAATTTAATTAAATGGAGAATTGTTTTTCCTTATGTTTACTCATTTATCTAACTCGTAAAAGACTCTTACATTATAACTACTTCACCGTAGCTAATACATTATAAATACTTCACTATAAATACAGGATTAGAACTTGAAATTATTAATTAAATTAAAACATTTCACGCCAATAAACTACACACTCAATAGTTTTTTCTATCTTTTTTCTCAGTAATTTTTTCGTATTTCGTCATGCAGAGAACATAGTGGACGTTGCCTTTTGTTTCCATTGTTAAAACTACAGTTGATATTGATCATTGATTCCTTCTCGTCATTTTATGACACGTATACTACTTTATCATCCACAAATCACTTCGTGATTTATTGTCCTTTATGAGCGCAGAACTGTCCAATTTCTTTTAAAAATGACATTATTTTTTAATTTTTATTTCAATTTTTATCATATTATATTATTTATTACATCTTTTGGCTTTCTCTTATTCTAATTATTCATTCCTTTTATGAGGGCAAAACAAACTTGTTTCATTGTAACTAATATGGGAAAATATTAATTTTGAGTCGGGCTAGTAGCTTCACTTCAAATAATTAACACTGGATTAATATAGGAAATATGTATCTATTTTCACAGCCTAGAAAACAAAAGGTATTCATTTTTATTATTTCAGATTATATTATTACGAAGTTATTCTTGTTATAAGTCGTAACTAATTTTTGTTGTAGACGGTAAACGCACATGAATATTCTTTTTTTAATATGATATATTTCATACTCAAAAATTAATTAGGATTCAAACCTTAAATAATTTAATTAAAAAATACAAATTGTTACACTTATGTCAATCATTACTAGTAAAAATATATATTTTTTCGCACATAAAATGTTACAAAGTTATTAAAATAACGTGTTCAACATAGAAAAATCATTAAGCTAAACATAGTACAATTTTTTGGGCTTGGGCTTGAGCTTGGCCCGATTGATATACAAAAAAAATTACAACTTTTTGGTTTTGAAAAATCCCACACTTAAGAATTGACCGGTTTGTTTAGTGAAGGATAAATAAGGTAGAGAGGAAAAAAATAAGTAGAAAAAAAATAAGAGAATGTTGGGCAGAGGGAAAAGGAGAAAAAAAAAAAAGGTGTAAGACCCATCAATTAATTTGACCTCTGTTTCTCACGTATTTTCATGAATCAAACCCATTTATAGTGCAACATGTACTTTGAATGATAAAGTGCACAAATCTTAGTCCTCATAATAACATTTTTCATTATTCCTACATCCATCAACATTATCATTATTGATGCAATGCCACAACTATCAATTTATTACCATTTTTGTCATAGATACTAATATTATTATTATTGTTATTATTATTATTATTGTCCGCATCACTATTATTATTAACAAATCGTTATTATCATTGATATTATTATCACTATTGACATTATTATTGTCATAATTATTATTGTTTCGAGAGTTGTTATTGTCATTATCACATAAACACACTTTTAAGTAACTTTGATAGGATAAAAAAAATTTAAAATAGATTTATTTTGAAACTAAAAATTAAAAGAAAGAAAATCTAAAACTAAATTTTAAAAACTAAATACTAGTTGTTTAAAATAAATTGAAACTTACAAAAAAAACTCTAATTATGGCACTTGATCTTTATAAATCAATTGCCATATATTTTTTTTTATAAACAACATAAATTCTTTACATCATATAATTATGCTTGAATTGAGTAAGATTATTATGAAAAATTAAACTCTTTCTCTAAATATTTAACACATTATGATACTCAAAATTTAATGTTATGATAATTGATTAAGCTAAAATAACTTTATCTAAAATAATCTGTACACTCAATAATTAGTTGTAATTGCCAAATTTTAAAGGTAAAGTACATTTCTTTCAATTTTAACTTTATTTTAATGTGTAATTTTTTTTATTTTGTCTTAGTTTTATTGTTTTTAAGACAATATTTTCATTGCTGTAAAAAAAAAGATAATTTCCCGTTCGTTTTTCTTAAAAATGTTAATATTGATTCTTATCTAATAATGCCGTTAATCATATTGACTTATATAGTAGAATTAATAATGAAGATGTATTTTTTAATATATATATATATATATATTGTGAATAAAAAATTTAAAAGCAAAAATAATATATATAATATAATTTTTTGTTTTTTAATAAAAATATTTTACTTTAAGTTCATTAATTTATTGAGGGCATTTGTTTTTTTATTTTTTATTTTATTTTATTATTGTCTTATATCAAATTTGTGGCCTTTATTTGTTTGATCACTGTACCTACAGTTGCAAGACATGTGTAATGAAAATTACATCTCAACACTAATGAGACAGTGATTGCATGTTCGTTTTATCGTTTGCCCTACCAGCTGAAAGCAACCACATTAGTCGTAATATGACACTGATTTCCATGATAAGCTAACAGCATTAGAAAATCGAACACGTGTCCGATATTGTTTATACATGTCAGACATTACTTTTCTATGATTCCAACCAATTGTTATATGTGTTTAAGTTTTTTAGTATAAAAATAATAATTAATATGTGCCATTAAAAATTAATTGAGACCATAATCCACGACCATCTAATAGTTATTTTTTTCCACCATATCACTGGTGTGATTACACATGTACTACATTACTTTAAAAGATAAATAATATAAAATTAAGAAAACATTAACTTAATTAATTGAGACTAAAAAAAAGTATAGCTATTTTGTTTTTAATTTAACTAATTCTATATAAAATTTCACAAATCTTAATAAATTTAAAAAATGATAAAAAAATATTATAAAAACGTTATTAACCATTTTTTCTAAATAATAATGTGTTCCGCATGTATAAAATATGTTTAGGTTTTTTGTATAATTTGGTCCATCAGTTACATTAGGGAACCATTTAACAGAATTAAGGACAAACAAAAATGTGCTTTTATTTTTATAAGGATCAAATTAATAAAACAAAATTATGAGAATTAAATTAATATTTTTAAAATTTTATCAGCACACCAAACGTACTTTATCCATTAAAATTTGACTCTTCAAAATGATATGTAGAGATGTTCAAACTTAATAATTAGTTTTGAATTTAAATTATAGATATATAACTTTGCTAAAATACTTAAATAGAATTTTACCACTCAAAATAATTCTATCAATTTAGGTAAGATTGTTTATGGTAGAAGATATATATGATTTGTATACAAATAAATACTTACATGAATTAATAAAATAATATACTTTTCTTTAACTTTAAACGAGTGAGATTTATTTATACACACATTGTTTGTTTTTACTTTAGTTTTATATATAAATACAATTAATTATGTATTATTTTATAATTCTAATTCCCTCTCACCTCTGTGTAATTAAAATTATGTAATTATTTAAATTTTTTCAATTTACCATTGAGTGCTTAATTAATTAGCATGATATTGTTTAGTTTAACTATTTTTTATGAATTCTAATTCTAATATATAATTGTGTTACGTATTTGAAATATTTTTTCATAGTTTATGCTGTTGAAGCATAAATATCTCCAAAGACATATCTCTCTCTAAAATCTTTCCAATTTATTCCCTATACCATGAGGGATGACAAAATATACCTAAATCTTATAAGAATTCATAAAAATATCTGTAAATAAGACAGATAATTACACATAAATATATATATATATATATATATATATATATATATATATATTCATAATTTTACAAAGACATAAATATATGTATTATAATATTCAACTCATTCCACCCCATATATATATATATAGAGAGAGAGAGAGAGAGATTTGCTAACATAGATCTACTAAAAAAATTAAAAGATCTATGTTTGCTTCCAACACGTTTTTTCTTGACAAAAAACCACTCTTCATTTTTTAAAGTAATGTAATTGAAAGGATAACTATGTAACTCTATCTTTTTAAAAAAAATAATCCAAAATCTTTTTTCTCTCTCTCTCTTTCCCTTGAACCCTTTCTCCTGGCCACCCAAATTTCCTTCTCTTTCCCATTAACACTTCCTTCTTTCTATTGTTGCGCCTCGTTGAGGAAACTTGGTTTTGTCCATAGCATCTTGTGCAAAGAGAGGAGCACATAACTAAACTCAATATCCTTGTGAGCAGCCAATTTTAGTGACATGAAATTGAAGTTATTTTTTTTTACCCCTTCTTAAAAAATACCACATTGTGTGAAGAAGTTGAGAATTGGTATAATTTTGATTCCATTATTTTAGGGATATATTTCCGATTCACTTGGTGTGCTCTGCATTGAAATTTTGAGCAGCATGTATATTAATCATTTGGTTCCAATAAGCCTTTTGTATCTTTGAGATATGCTTTTTTTAGAATGTGTCTTTGAGGTCCTTATTTGTCATTTACTTCTAGAAATTAGTGGTAGCAACCTACCGAGAGTATTAACAACGTTGGCAAAAACACACCGAAAGTCGCATAGGAAAGACACACAAACACAATTTTCTGTGAAAAATAATAATATTTTTTATGATTAATATTTTAAATCTCTCATCTTTAACAATATTATTATCAGAGACTCAAAATATTAAATTTTTAATTAAAATTTTTGTTGAACCATTAGAATATTAACTTTAATAATCGTTATGTTAGATGATTATTTTTATGATTTTATTTATTTATGACTTGAGTTTAAACAAATTAATATTATGTGTGTATGTTTTTAATGTTATATTTAAATTATTTAAAAAATAAATATTTAATATAATTGTAGTAATTATTTTAATTAATTTTTTTTATTAATTTATTATTATTAACATTATATATAAGTAAAGTATGATTATTGGATACATGTATGGATATATAAGTATCCGATAAGTACGAATATAAAAATTAAAATTACTACTCACATAAATATGAGACTAAATATAAATATTATTTTTAAATACGAAAGAGGAATACTAATAACTCTACTCATTCTCACCCTGACCTTCTTTATATAGTAGGTTTGTGTCTTCATTTATCACACTAAACCAGTTAGAAGAGGTTGCATAACTGAACAAACAAAGCAACCCTATGTCGAAGGTGGTTTGTGTCACCGGAGCCAGTGGCGCCATTGGATCATGGGTGGCCCTCCTCCTCCTCCAGCGTGGTTATACGGTCCATGCCACCGTCCAAGACATCAGTTACGCACTATTTCATTATTAATTTCTTCCTCTCACACACACTCACTTGTATATCTTGAGCAATAATCTTTTCATGCCAAAAAAGTAACTAGAATTTAACACACATCACCAATTAATGGATGAAGAATGTAGTTCATATATAAATTAAACACCACACTAGTTAGAATAGAAAGTACAATATAATTGTCTATTTTAAAAAAAAATGTTGTGGACTAAATATTGTGTATTTAATTATTTGGTTGTTTAATTTGGTGAAAATAATTATATTGTGACACACTTGCAGAGGATGAAAATGAGACGAAACATTTGGAGGAAATGGAAGGAGCAAAGAGTCGTCTCCATTTTTTTGAAATGGATCTTCTTGACATCGACTCCATTGCCGCTGCCATAAAGGGTTGCTCCGGCGTAATCCACCTCGCATGTCCTAACATCATCGGTCATGTCGAAGATCCTGAGGTTAAAAAATTAAAAATCACTTAACACACTCCAATACATCCATAAATGGTCTAATTACTAGTGTAGTTCATATATCTACACAATCTTTATATCTTAATCCTTTCACTTAAACATGACTGATTTTAATCTTTACCCATGCACGTTTTTTTAATCCACGGAACTTATTAACACAAGTAATTTAACATTTGCATCCCTTAATCAATGTTTGACGTTTGATTAATTATATTCTCTACTACTTTACTTCAAAATGTATTGATCCAATGAGAGATATTCGTGGGTATCAAATAAGAAACTCCAAATATTTTCTTATTACACAAAAAATAAATTTTTTATTTAGTTTTAGTTTATTTTAGTTTCAACGACTAAAGTGAAATAAAATATTTATATATAACAATCAAATTGAGTAGTTTTTGAATGTAAAAATTAAAATATAAAAATTGTACTGATATAAAGAGAGTAATTAAACCTATAAATAAAAGAATATATATCTAATGACAGCCTGAGAAGTAAAAGGTTAATCTTATGTTAATCATATACAATTATATATTATGGTTAAAAGTATTTTAATTAAATTTATTTTTAACCATTTATCTATACAATTGAAATTTACTTCTCTTACATCTCTTGTGCTTTCACTACTACATCATGTATGGTCCAAATGAAATGAGTGTATAAAGATTTTGTTGCTTACATTAATTAATGCTGAGAGGGTGAGAGGAAATACAGAAGCAGATACTGGAGCCGGCGATAAAAGGAACAGTTAATGTGTTGAAGGCGGCGAAGGAAGCGGGGGTGGAGCGCGTGGTGGCGACTTCGTCGATCTCATCCATTATGCCAAGCCCTAACTGGCCAGCTGATAAGATTAAGGCAGAAGAGTGTTGGACAGACCTTGAATACTGCAAACAGAAGGGGGTTAGTGCTTCTTCTTCTCATCTGTATCCACTTTTTTGGATTATTTTCTTGTCTTCTATTATAATATTTCATTATATTTCTCTTATATATTAAATTAGTTGATAATGTCACAATTAATATTACACATGACTTTTAATATGATTGTTACGTTATTAATTAATATTTTATTTTTATTTTTCTAATAATTAATATTGATATGACAATATTAACTAAAAAATCAAAATGCTAAATTTTTTATTTAGAAACTAAAAGTGAATTTTGAAGAAAAAAAATAAGAAATAAAAATATATTTAACTCTAAATAATTTGTATATTACAAAATGGTAGCAAAAATCATTGGCTAAAAGACAATTAAATAATATATTTAAGGGGCAGGGGGATCCACCATTCATGTTACTTACCCTACCGGCCTTATTCAATAATTGATCTATTATTAGTTCTAATTCTTCTAAAATAATACATTAATGATTTTTCAAGAAATATCAATAACTTAATTTTCAACATACTTCTCATACATTTTTTATTTATTTTATGAGTCTCCCTTTAAAAAAGTGTCCTAAGTTTTTCTTTATATAGGATTTACATAAAATTTACTTAGTAACATAAAGAGAGTTGTGTAAAAGAAAGAAAGAAAAAAGCCTAAAATAAGTTTTTAATATACACTCTTATATTATAAATTAGAATACAAAATTTAAAAAAATAATTTTTTTTATTTAAACATTCTCGACATTATCTTTTTTTCTGTGTTGGAGGTGTATCTCACATGGTACATCGCAACTACTGAAATATTTCTCTCCCAACTATTTGAAATTATCACTTCTTATATATATACTTAATCTTCTTGTTTCTCTTTTTCAATCTAACAATTTTATATTTATTTCTAAATTTAATTATAATAATATTTTTTAAAAAATAATAGTTAAATAACTTTATGTCATAACTTAAATTATTCAATCTAAAATAGAGATTAAATATTCAAAAACATTTATTTATTATAAACTTAATTATAATATACATATTATAAATTTTAATTATATAAAAACAAATATTTTTTCACATGGTGGATGTGGTGAACATTCTAGCGAATTTTGAATGGCTAAAATCGAATACCAAACATATTATAATGAATATTTCTCTCCTTCCACAAATTCCGTTTGCCATGCACTCCAACCATACACTAAACCTTATAATACGTTGAGAATTTACGATCACAAACTGAACTTTAACTTATTCAAATTATTTTCCACTTCTGATTTTGATGAAAAATATCTTTACCTTTAACTCACATGAACCTAATGTTGTGACAAATATATTGATGGGGGTGTTGGGGTCTACCTAATTTGCATTGTTGTGTTGTGTGGCAGTTGTACTATCCCATTGCAAAGACTCTAGCAGAGAAAGCGGGTTGGGAATTTGCAAAGGAGACAGGTTTTGATGTTGTCATGATAAACCCTGGTACAGCTTTGGGCCCTCTGCTTCCACCAAGAATCAATTCAAGCATGGAAATGCTTGTTAGTGTTCTCAAAGGTAATTATCACCACTCAATGTATACAAATGTGACACGTGCCCAACCAATGAGAAAAGAGAGAAAGTCCACATTATTTTTAAATGATATGTAGTTAAACCAAACCCAGTTAACACGAGAGTTAAATAAATCAACCTATATAAACCTACATTTAAATATATTAACTCTGACTCGTTTTGGATGTTAACTTTGATTATAACACAAAGTATCTATAAGAATCTCCCCCATTACTTCTAATAACTTTGTCTAAATTAAGTACATAGCCACAAGTTTTCTATTTTTGAGCATTTTCAACTGAGCATCTGTTTTTTTTTTTTTTTAACAAATCTTATGCGATTCTTATTCTTACACATCACTTGTTTTTTTACTTTTTACAATATAAACAATTTTTTTCTCCAATCCAACTCGGCTACAACTTAAAAAAATTTACTGTATAAATCTTACAAATAACTCTATATCTTTACATTTCATCAACATTTCATAAAAATTCATGCACATTATTTAAGCACCCTGCTTCATAGGTGCTTGCTAAGTGACTGCTCTTGTGAAACATTTCTTGTGAAGTGTCAGTCCTTGATAAGCTACTCATTACACAAACACCTCCGTAGGGGGTGCTCTTAGTTGCTCTTTTATAACTTCATTAGATTTTGGTGATGTAATTGTCACATAAACTAGAAAAGAAAGACAGTGCCTGTAAATTTAATTTTGACCATTGAACATAACAGAACTAAAAAGAACCTCAAAACAGAAAATTGAGCAGCATGCACATATTATGAACTCTTAGAACAAGAAAACCTTTTCCTATATCTCAATCACTCTCTGTGACGTAAGGCTAATAGCATAAGCGTTTGGAACATGTTACAGGGGGCAAAGAGACGTACGAGGACTTCTTTATGGGAATGGCTCACTTCAAAGACATAGCATTGGCACATATTTTGGCACTTGAGAACAAGAAAGCAGCAGGAAGGCACTTGTGTGTGGAATCTATTCGTCACTTTAGTGATCTTGTGGACAAGGTTTCTGAGTTATACCCTGAATACGATGTGGTCAAGTGAGTATTCTACACAATCTCATATAACAACTAGTACTTTTCTGATAAACTAATATGTAGGATGAAAAAAGATTATCTGAATTTACACCTTATGCAATTACATAATTTCAAATTGAACAAATACCAATACATAAAAAATTGCCGAGCACTAGGCTTCTAAGATCAATTACATTTGGATTTTGGAGCAAAGGCAATATTTTTCAATTATCTAAATATAAGTAAATGGGTTTATAAACTATCTTAGGTATTAATAGTTGAGTAAATTGTCTATAAATTCAGTGTTTTTTTTTTAATAAACCTATGCATTGACCGTGTAAAAGATTTTTACACTTATTCAATTACAAATTATCTTAAAAATCATATTAATTAAAATTTCTGATTAGTTGATGGTATCGTAAAATTTTCTTAAAACGACCCCCACAAAAATTAAACTTCTAATAATTTTAATTTTTTTGCTTATAGGTTGCCAAAGGATACCCAGCCAGGGTTGTTGAGGGCAAGTACAAAGGATGCATCAACAAAGCTGATTGATTTAGGTCTAGAGTTCACTCCTGTAGACCAAATCATCAAGGATGCAGTGGAGAGTCTGAAGAGCAAGGGCTATGTCTGATTTCCATGCTGCTGCAGAGGGACTGAGTGCACTGTTACAAGTGGTGATGGCGTTAATATTATTCTTCTGCCATTGCTTCGACTCATTGTTCATGCCATTTATGTACCCAAGTGATTGATGCCTTAAAAGCAAACCTCTCAATTCCAATTTACTCTATTAATTGGACCAAACATACCATATTTAAATCTTGGTAACAATTTGTTAGAAAATTAAAATAAAAGAAAAGAAATAAATAAAAAGAAAATACAAAGTCTTCAATTAAATAACAAGATAACAGTAGCAAAATAACTTTAATTAACAATTAGTCTGATTTGGAGCGCGCAAATGTTATCCTTAAAAAGAGAGAAAACAATACTATCAAAACAAACATAATTAACAACATTAACCCATTAAAGCAAAATCTTAAAAAACATAAGAAATCTAATTTTACGTAACAGATTCTAAAATAAATAATTTATTTTATAAAAACAGAATTAATATGAATACCATATTTTTTATAAATTTTAAATTATAAAACAAATCTTTACACAATTCATGTTACACTAATAATGGTGCCAATTCATGTTACACTAATAATGGTGCTAACAATGGTGCTAGCCCTGGTTACTAGGATTGGCTAGATCACCAACCCAAATGTTCTGTTTTGTACATCTCACATGGAAGTTACCTCTCAATCTGAAGTGCCCAAATGGACGAAATTGCCAATGCATTGCACGATAGCAATGTTAGATTCATGTTGGTAACGCGTGGTGAGACTCCATGGTTGAAAGAAATTTATGGGCACATGGGGATGGTTGTGGCATGGTGTGATCAATTGAGGGTGTTGTTGCACCCTTCTCTGGGGGGTTATTGGACACATTGTGGGTGGAATTCGGTTATAGAGGGTGTTTTTGCTGGGGTGCCCTTTTTTACCTTCCCAATTGCCATGGATCAACTATTGATTAGTAAGGTCATAGTGGAGGATTGGAAGGCGTGGGCATAGAGTGAAGAAGGATGATAAGTTGGACACCTCGATGAGAAGAGATGAGATTGTTGTGTTGTTGAGGAAGTTCATGGAGTTGGATAGTGACGCTGGTAGAGATATGAGGAAAAGAGCCAAGGAGCTTCAACATATGGCTCAGCTTGCAATTACAAAAAATGGGTCATCTGAGATCGAAGCCTTTATGAAGAATATGGTTGAGAGTGGAACGAGCATAATTCAAGTTCAAAATGGTATTTAGAATATTAAGAATGCGTTTGGATAAAGAATTTTAATTGAGGAAAATAATTTATCAAAAAATTTGAATTTTTGTAATTTAGAATTCATTGTTTGAATGCTTTTTATAAAGAATTTAAAATTTAGAAATTTTAAAACAGAATTTTAAACAATTAAAAATTTAGAATTTCAATTTCATTCTAAAAGAAATAAGATTGTTCGGGTGTGAGCATAGAGAAACAAGTATAACTAGCACACCAATCATATCTTCTCTTCTTTTCATCCTCATAATTTTAATTTTTTTTATCCAAATACAAAATTTTAAAAATAAAAAAATTTCACTTAAAGTATTTAAAATTCTTAAAATTTAAAATTTCTTATAATTTTAAATTTCTCCATCCAAACAAACTCTAAATTTCCCTTAAATTTTGAATTGTCCTATGTTGGATTTGTTTTCCTGAATTATAGAAATTCAATAATTTGCCTAGTTAGCTTGTGTTCACTTAATATTTCTATTTTTTTTTCTTTCATGTTAGACCAATAAAACTAAGCGTCTCTTGCTCTGTTTACCAATAAACGATTGGACGTCCCTATATAACAAAGAAAATGAATTTTTGTATGTTTATTTTTTACACTTTTTTTTCCTACTTTCTTGTTGGTTGAAATTTGTATCTAGTTATTTGTCTTTCTATCATTACGTACACTTTATTAAATTATTAATCATACTACTAAAAAACAGAAAGACAATAATTATAAGATGAATTTAGAATATTTTTTAGTCGAAAAGTAATCACTAATCTTAATTCTATATGCATGATCTTCATATAGATCATCTCGCTTAAGAAATAAAATTATTTATCATCCATTTTATATTATGTTCACAAAATAATTATATTTTTATCAAATAATTTAAAAATTATAAATCTATTTTTTAACTATCATAATTAGGTTTTTTAACTTCTTGATAAGACCCAAATTATTATTATGAGAATAATACTTGAAAAAAGCTAATTAATCACTTATTATATATTAAAAATATTAAATTAAATATTAGTTATTTTTTCAGTATATATTTGTATCATTAAATAGTTATTAATGCTTTATTGATTTTTAAAACGAGAATCATTTTAAGACAAATTAAAAAAAGAGACATATAATATGATATAAGAAAAACAATTAAACTTAAATTATAATTTACTTATATATTATGCTATAAATCGTGTGAATCAATTGACACAAGATTTTTTTTAATTTAATCAATAATTTTGAATTAAAATTTTAAATATACAATTGTATTAAATAGTTAGAAAAAAAATGGATGGCCCTCGAATAAAAAAAAACACGTAGCCTTTACTCTTTGAAAAAAAAAGTTGCTCACGTATATATTCCAAAGAATATTTTTAACACTAAACCTCCTAACTGGTTCACTTTAAAACCACAGTTAACTTTCAAAGCACCAAGAAGAACCGAATTAGTTTTTATTGGGTGAATGATAATTAGCTTATTTTAAATAAACTTAGAGTGAATTTGTGTAAACTTAAAAAAATAAAAATTTAAAAACATTATTTTAAAAAAAGTGTAATGCCAAGAACAAATATGTTAGTTTTTATTGGGTGGGTGGCGGTGAGCTTATTTTAAACAAATTTAATGAGAGTTTGATTACGTTAAAAAAACACTTTATAAAAATAATTTAGACAAATACTTGATAAAAGTAAAATGCCTATATTATTAAAAAAAGAGTATTTTTTTTTTCAAAAAACTTAAACAAATGGGTCCTTAGTTTTATAAAAATTAATTTTAGATAAAAATGAGTTTAAAGTAATGTGATTTCTATTTATAAAATCATTTAAAAAAAGTTTGAGTGTAAAGTGGTGTATGGTGGATGAATTCGTTATAACCGTTAGATTTATTGTGTAAGACTGGATCCTGATACCCTTTGACATAGTATTTTAATTACGTTGTAAATGAAGTTTGCACAAATGCTGTAGTTGACACAATTGCCCTTTTTAGTTAATAATAAATTTCAGTAAAACAATGGTGATGTAGGGTTCCGGTTTGTTGTGTCGGTGCTTAAGGCTCCTCCGGTGGGTCGTTGTGGGTGGCACAGCCTGTATGAACCGCCGACAGCTACGGTGGTGTGAACTTACTGCACATAATAAGGGTAAAAAAGTCCTCTTTTATTTTTAGTTTAATTGCTTTTTTTTTATTAATCTCATAGTACCAGATAATTTGTAGTATTTTTTTAATAGCAAAATTCAACAAATCGATCCAACCGATGAAAAATTAAAATTTAATCTTCCAACTTTTAATAATAATTAAATTATAAAATAATCTTACGAATTTACTGATATTTAAAAATTAAATTTATACTTTTAAAAATCAATTTATCACCAATTACATTTTTGGAACACAAATATGATTATTTACCTTTTTTTTTTTTTTTGGTTTACCTAGTATTCTCAGTTTGTGAATTGAAATGATGTCATCAACTATGTTCTAAATTCACCAACCCAACGTCTTGTAAGCTCCGCCCCTGGACAAAATCAAGGTCCCATTTATGCAAGCTTTGATTCACATTCCTGTTCGTTTTTCCTTCGCACCTTTTCTTCTTCTTCGCTCCGTGCCATGTCTTCCTCTCTCGCTCTTCCTTCCACTCCCTTCTTCGCCAATGGAACAAGAATCTTCGCTCTCAAGCACTCTCTCCCTCGCTCTAGGGTTTCCATGAGCGTCTCCGCTGGATCTCAGGCTTCCGTTCACCAGGCTTTGTTCGCCGATTACAAGGCCTCCACTTCATTCCTCTTCCCGGGCCAGGTACGCTCTCCCGATTCCGGCCCTCTAAACGGCATCATTTATAATTTTGAATTGCAAACATTTTTTTTTTTTGCATGTAATGTTTCTATGATTGTAGGGTGCTCAAGCTGTTGGAATGGGGAAAGAAGCTCAAAATGTGCCTGCTGCTGCGGTTTTGTTCAACAAGGCAAATGACATTTTGGGGTACTTACGAACTTAATTTATTACCGGTTTTTGAAGTTTTTAAAATTATTCTTTTATCTCTCATGACGTAATTTCTGCATTCAGGTTTGATCTTCTTGATATATGCATCAATGGGCCAAAAGAAAAGTTAGATTCCACCGTTATTAGCCAGGTATATGCTTTAATGCTTTTCTTAGACTCCGTGTTCAGTATAAACTACCAATCTAGGCTATTCTCATTTGGCGTAGGCTATTGATAGAACAAAGGGATATGGTGTTTATTGTAGAATGACATTAGTTGCCATTATTTATATTGTTTATACTATAATGGAATGGTTTGGAGCTAACT
Organism: Glycine max; assembly: GCF_000004515.6. NCBI lineage: Eukaryota > Viridiplantae > Streptophyta > Magnoliopsida > Fabales > Fabaceae > Glycine > Glycine max. Next base: position 5,052,684 of record NC_038254.2, on the reverse strand, counting down.
TCGTTATTATTTCATTCCCTTCACGATCAAACTAATAGCTCAATAATGTTGTACCGAGTTGTCATTTATCTCAGAATAAGCTGTAATTTTTATTTATGTACTGATTATTTACTGTTTAAGATACTCTACCTGAAGTTAGGAAAGGATCTTTGCACTGCTATTGCTTGAAACTCAAAAAGCAAGCATGTTTTATGTGCATAAATGGTATATATAAAATAGTGTGCTGGAAATTGGCATGCTATTTGTGAGTTGTGATTCAATGATTAATTTGATATAGATACTTTTAAAACTGAAGATCATTCCAACATAGTGGAGTGCTATGGAATTGGCATTATGCAAAATAACTGGTCAAGGCAATTTCAGTTTAATGGTTGGAAGTTAAATGGAAAATACTTCTGGTGGATCACTTGAATCCATTCAGAACTTTCTTTAAATCTGTGCCCTTAGCTTATTATGTTTCGCCAAATTAAAAAAAAAATATGCAAATAAAAAAATCTTTGTTGTTAACATATAAAAGGAACTAGGAGCCCTAGAGCCATAACTCAAGTGGCACTAGGTCACTATGGAACTACTTGATCCTAGGGGGTCAAATCCCAGCTGGGCCACTTTGTTCTTCAGTATCTAGTTCTCTCCTCACCAGACCTTAGACCTCCTTTGCCATTGTAATCAAGATTCTTTTTAAAGTAAACAAAGAACAGCTGTATTGGCTATAAACAGATTATGATATCAAACTAGCACCAATACATAACTCTGTTACTGATGAAATTTGTATTGTTTGTAAAGATTGTCATAGATGCAATGTTTACCATCTGATTCTCTGCTTCTTCAGCCTGCTATTTATGTCACAAGTCTTGCTGCTATAGAGCTACTTCGTGCACGTGAAGGAGGTCAGCAGATTATTGACTCAGTTGATGTTACATGTGGTTTAAGCCTGGGAGAATATACTGCTCTGGCATTTGCTGGGGCTTTCAGGTGAGTTACCAAGAGTAACTACTATTTATCACAATGGTTTTTCTATTGTTTTCCTTTTCATTTCTTCATTTTCTTTTCATATTTTTCCCCACATATCAAGAAATCTTCTTAGTAAAAGCATAATAAGTAACTATGGCATATTTGCCCTTTCATTGTTGGCCACAACACTTCTGTGTCATATAGTTTACTTAAGTAACCTTTAATTTGAGGTTGGCAGTGGCATTAAGGAAACCTAGTGGATAGTGTGTGAGTGACCCAAGTCTCAACCATGGGTTTTATGAATGTGAATAATTGACTTTAAGATCTTCTGTTTACTTCAAATCTCATCAGTACATTGCAATAAATTATTTTTTATAGCCTGTGGGAAAAGTATCCACCAATAAGAAGTTTAGAACCATTCTCTGCCTGCTTGCAGCATATATGGTAATGAATAATTATCTAACCTCTGTAATTTTTTAACATGAGTTGTGTGACTAAATTGTTCTGAGTGGTTTTGTTTGAGGTTCAACTTTCTCATAATTGACATGCCATTGACCTCATGTATTTAATTTGACTTTTAAGCTTTGAAGATGGACTCAAGTTGGTCAAACTGAGGGGAGAGGCCATGCAGGTAAGCAATATCTGTTAACTGGTCTAGTTTCTTGTCTCACTTCAACTTGTTTGGATTCTAATTTGTATGTCTTGGGAAATAACTTATGTTCTCTATCCAGGATGCCGCTGATGCTGCTAGAAGTGCTATGGTTAGTGTGATAGGACTGGACTCAGAGAAGGTCCAACAATTGTGTGATGCAGCCAATCAGGAAGTTCCTGAAGCTGAGAAGGTTCAGATTGCCAATTACCTGTGCCCAGTAAGGTTCTTGTGAATCTACCTTTTTATAAGCTTAAGCAAAAATCTGTTTCTCGATTATATATAACCAGTAGCTTGTTTGGAATGTTTGTCTTTTGATAGGGAAACTATGCTGTCTCTGGGGGATTAAAAGGAGTTGAAGTGCTAGAATCCAAGGCAAAGTCTTTCAAGGCTCGAATGACGGTATTATTTTGCCCAATTTTCTATTTTCCAATGCCACCTTTCCTCAAAGAAATAATGCCTTTGCTTCTCTGTGGCAGGTGCGCCTAGCTGTTGCTGGTGCTTTCCACACTAGTTTTATGGAACCAGCTGTGTCAAGATTGGAAGCAGCATTGGCAACAACAGAAATCAGAACCCCAAGAATACCAGTCATCTCCAATGTGAATGCACAGCCACATACAGATCCTAACACAATAAAGAAGATATTGGCACGCCAGGTATGCTACTGATACTTGTTTCAATCTAACAAGAAGACATGAATGGGAAATAATTATACCTGTTATGCATTTGGCAGGTTACTTCACCTGTTCAATGGGAAACAACAGTGAAGACTCTTCTAACCAAGGGTCTGAAGAAAAGCTATGAACTGGGACCCGGAAAGGTAATAAATATACAAATTTAGGTTTGGTTTGGGAAAAAAAATCAATAAGTATTTTATAGAAGAAAATGAGTAGGTAAAGTGAATAAAAGTTTTCCTACAAGTTAAAATTAGCTTATACACTTCAGTTTTTGGAGAAGTTAAACGAGGGATCTTCTAAAATAATTGAATTGCATAAGCTAATTAGTGGATAATTTTGATTCATTTTGCCCTTTTCTTTTCTTTAAGTATTGATAACCGATTCTTGTTTGTTAACTATAATGTGGAACTGCTAGTTAGCATTGTTAGTCGTGTCCTCTAGCTCAATGAATATGCTGATATTTGTTTTTCTGGACTCATTTTTCAGGTTATTGCTGGAATCGTCAAAAGAATGGACAAAGGTGCTGATATTGAAAATATCGGTGCTTAATGTGGGGACCTTGCTCCTTCTTCGGGTTGGAATGAACAAAACTAAATTGTGTTAGCTATAAATCAGGATGCGTGGAACTTGAAGCTTTGAAAGCAAGGAGCAGCTACAGTCATATTTGAATGCCAGTTTTGAAGTTAAAATGTTAAATTATAATTCACGAGTTAGATAAGTGATTGTACTTGGCACTAGAATTTTTTAGTTTTTCTAATCTTATATTCAATCTGTCTCGGAGTTAATTATGCCTATGCTTCTTTGTACCAAATATAGCTTTTGGCCTTTACACAGGCTTAATAATAATTAGAAGAAACAACACTTTCCATTCAATTGTTATGGCAGGTAGAATTTGTAAGGCGTATTTTGCACAGCTTCAAACATCGGTTCATGTGTTTCAAAGCGACAAACGGAGAAGTAACTGTATCATTGGATTCCAAAAACGTGAATTCCGTTGAACCAAATTATTTTGATGAGGTTTGAAATATTTCTAATTAGAAAAGTGAATTACGTTTTTTTTTATGATGCCAACCAAACAACACTTTCTAACTTTTCAACTCTTCACCATGATTTTTGAAACCAAAATCGATTATGCTTGATATCCAAACACACTGAATTTCAACACAATTGTTTCTAAGATCCCAAGTTTCAAACATAAAATTTTATTTCGAGCACAAAATTCTAAATCTTCATCCAAAATAATAATTTCAAAACTGGAACGAAAAGGACTCGGCACTTAATTGAGTATTTAATTTTCCTTCAAGTGTTCGACGATTGCCTCAATCGGCGAAGCTGATCGACCCAACGATCATTGGGATCTCGAGCAGCCCAATCGGGAACCACTCCGGCGAAAGACTCTCTGCGCATCACATCCATAACTCTCGTTGCATTCTCTATCGTCAGCGGCGCATTTCGCCGGTTCTCTTCTTCTCTCAGCGCTCTCTCGAAATCCTCTCTCCTCTCTTCTTCTTCTTCTTCTTGTTCCTCCTCCTCGTCGCTGCTGCTCTTCTCTGCGATGTCGTTAAGATCCAGAGACGAGATCCCGTTCTTCACCATGACGTGCACCGCGAAACCATTCGGAACGTGCCGGAGCTCTCCGTCGTGCTCGTCGTCTGAGCTCCCGTCGTCGTCAACAGCGGAAATCGGCTGGTAGTACTCCGGTGCATCATCGGAATTCGCGTCCGAGTCGCTCCCGTTTCCGTTTTCTACGCACACCGAAACGAAAAAAAAATCAATTCTCAAGAAAAAATGAATAAACTTTATTTTCCTGAAAAAATTAAAAGAAAAAAATGACAAATAGATTTGTTTACCTTCGACAAAATCAATGGTGCCACTGTTCATTTCTGCGACTTGAAACTGAGGAGTTCAAGAGTGAAGACTGAACGAAGAGGGGAAAGAAATGTTGAAATTTCGAAAGAGTTTATAAAAATAAAAAATAAATTTTTTTTTTGTAAAACTAAATGGTTAGCTAAGATTTTATTTATCAAATTTTAGTTTTTTATTAATTTTTTTATTAGCAGTTTTAGTTTTTAAAAAATTTGATTAGAGACTAAAAATAAATAAATAAAGAATTAATCTTAAATAGTAAAAATAAATAAGAGAATAAAAATATATAAAAAAAGAACTAAGAATTAAAAATATATTTACATTTTGTGTTTGCGGGAATTGAACCCGGGTCTATACTATAACAGAATACTATTCTACCACTAGACAACCGGTGCCTGTTGAAAACTTCTTGGATATTAAATTATATATCTCTTTTGAATTTTGTTGGCAAAATGAAAATGATGATAAACGTCGATTTTGATGGCAGTGTGTGAAGGAGAGGGAGTGCTGAGGTTGAAGCGGGAAACAATGGCAATTCCCATGTTGAGGGCTGCAATGATTTCTCATTCTCAATCTCAACCACTCATTCATTCCATATCTGCTATTTATGAAACCGCTAAGAGGAGGAAGAGAGTGGTGTTCTCTTCTTCTTCTTCAGAACTTAACCCTGTAATTCGGTGAGTTACACTTCATTTTCTGATTCTTTTTGTTTTTTTGGCCTTTCTTAAACATGGTTTTTGGCTTGCTTTCTGTTGCTGAGGTTGTAGGTCAGAGGTATCATTTTGTGTTGGGACTTGCCTCATTCCACATCCAAAAAAGGTAGTTGCAATCCATCTGAACTGAAACAACATCCTTTGTTCTTTATGAATAATAACATCATTGTAAGCATACTCAGGTACACAACACATGTTCTGTTTGTTAAGTGGTTAAGTCCCGGTCTTTTCTTTCTAAAGGTTAACACAGGTGGGGAAGATGCTTTCTTTGTGAGCAACTATAATGGGGGAGTTATTGCTGTTGCCGATGGTGTCTCTGGGTATGCTACTTTCTTAGTATTTGACTCTTGCACTGTGGAAGACTTGTAAAGAAATAAGAAAGAACTCCCTGAATAAAAAAGTTCAATTTTTTATTACTAGTTATTAATTTTAAATGGTGCTGTGTTGCTTCATTTTGAGATATTGTCTTCTGTGATGTGGCAAAGGCTGTGTCTTAAAAATGGTGCTTTTCTGTTATGTGTCGCAGTTGGGCTGAAGAGGACGTGGATCCTTCGTTGTTCCCTCGTGAATTGCTTGCTAATGCTTCCAATTTTGTAGGAGATGAGGAGGTAGCATAACATAAACACACTTTCTGATGAGGAATTTGCTAAATTAGAATTATTTTGGTTTCCAAGTACATTCATTTGTTCAAATTTAAACCTTTTTTTTCTTTCCATTTTGAGCAGCATATCAATAAGAATGCTTCTATGCATGTATTCTTGTTTGCTAACAACACAAACATGTTGAATATTGATGGATTTAGCAGGTGAACTATGATCCTCAGATTCTTATTAGGAAAGCACATGCCGCCACTTTCTCCACAGGCTCAGCTACTGTGTAAGTTTATCCTATTTTATCTGGATTGCCAATTTGGAGAAATATGACCAAACATTGACTTGCTTGTTAGATGTTTCTACCATTAATTAGCTCATTTTTACTTTTGTCTAAGAAGCATCGTTGCTATGCTGGAGAAGAATGGAACTCTGAAGATTGCTAATGTTGGAGATTGTGGATTAAGACTCATCCGTAATGGTAATATCATGTGCTATATTTCATCTGATAATAGTATTTTCTAAAAGATGTAATGCAATTTGCTCAATGTATTTTAATTTCTAGCCTTTTCTTTATTGAGAACACTTGATTCCTTCTCTGATGTTGAGAACCTGAATTTCCTTGTGTTTTTTCCAGGTCATGTAGTTTTTTCCACTTCTCCACAAGAGCACTACTTTGACTGCCCATTCCAACTAAGCTCTGAGAGGGTTGGCCAAACATACCTTGATGCAGCGGTACCACAATCATTGCTACTATTGTTTAAGTTTCTTTTCCTCTTCCACTCTATCTGTTGACACTTCAAACTATGCAAGATTTCTAATTATTTTTTTTTAACAAAACCATTTTTTCATATGCAAATTGCTCAGTCCATGTCATGCCTGTGCTTCTTTCTGGTCCTGAACTCGCCTCAGTGAAGAGAGAGGGGGTGTTAGGAACCAAGAATAAAAACATTTTATTGAATTGAATGGAAAGAACAGAAAATATGAGAGAAATTTTTCCTCCAAGAGTTTCGCCTTTACAAAGAATTTCTCCTTTCACAAAGTTCAAAAGCTCAAACTACAGATGATACAAACAAGCTAGAATGAATCCTTTCCCCTTACATCCTCTTATTTATTTCACTCATTAGCCCCCTAATTAATCATTATCTTAACTGTCTTAACTAACTCTCCCTTTCCTATAGTCCTAATAGGAAGAGGGGGGGAGAAGAGGCAGACAAAACAAATAACTAATTCCTATTTTTGGCGCTGGAAAATCAATTCTTATACTTTCTAATTAAAAATGTGTCTCAAATTCTCAATGTAAATTTATGGTTGAGATTAATTTAGGCACACATTGCAATCATGTTCAACAGTTCAAAATTAATCCTATCAAAATCAATTCTATTCAACTTTAACATAAACATGTCTGTAAATAATTAATTTAAGTACTTCTTAGAATAATCCGGTACTACATAACAATATTTGTATTCTCACAATTGCATTTTAAGTTCACATGTCAGTCAAACTATTGGTTTTGGGGGGCACGACGCCTCCTTTGGACCTTTATTGTTGTCCACAATTATGTATTCTCTCCAGGATTTGTGTTGTAAGTATCATTTTAAAAATGATGGTTTGGCTTGGGTGAAGGACAATATATGTATTACCTTTAATGAGTCAGAACTTAATACACCACTTTCCAAAGGGGATAGTTTCATGTTCCAGTTGAGATAAGTGTGGTTCTTCTATTATATTTTCTTTTACTAACCTCTGCAGGAAAACAGGTATGCAATGTGGAGTTGATACAAGGAGACACAATTGTCATGGGATCCGACGGGCTTTTCGATAATGTTTTTGATCATGAAATTGTGCCAACCATTGTTAGATACAAAGATGTTGCAGAGGCTGGTATTGTCTTCTTGATTAGTCAGTTTAATGAATCTTGATGGTCATATGATTTTTTTCACTAATTTGAAATTTATTTTGTTGCTAGCAAAGGCATTAGCTAACTTGGCAAGCAGTCATGCAATGGATTCAAATTTTGATTCTCCCTATTCGTTGGAAGCCAGGTCTAGGGTAAGGAAAGAATATTATAACTAAGACTTCCTTTGCTTAACAAGATATTACTTTGTTTATAGAAAATGATGCATTCTTTTATAATTTTCTATTTTTTGATTACTTCTTATTAGGGAAATCACTTTCTCATTCGTGTAAAGATTAGCAACCATTAACCAGGAAAATAATCCAATGACAATATTTGCAATAACCATCTAGTTTCTTTGTTTTCTTAATAATTTTCCAGGGTTTTGAGCCACCCTTATGGAAGAAGATTCTTGGAATGAAGCTTACAGGTGTGTCATAAAATAATTCTAAAACAATTCCTTTTTCTTACATGTGGCTGACCTCATTTTTTTCTTCTTCTATTGTAACAGGTGGAAAGCTTGATGATATCACTGTAATAGTTGGTCAGATTGTGAGTTCATGAGATTTGCTAATAATGAAAGAAGACAAAGTCCTGATTGCTGAGATCACTAGAGAAGGGTTTGCCTTAAGTATACTGCGGCAACTAAATTTTGGTGATGCTCTGAGAAATAAGGATCTATTCATTGAAGTGAGTTCTCCTGCTTTGCCTGTTGTGCTGCATGCATTGAGAAAGGCTGTCTGAGATACTCATTCAGAAATAGTTTTGTTTGAGATGCTATAATCTAAGAACTGTCTCTGATACATTGGAGAAGCATGATTGTGAATAATAGGAGAAAAAAAAATCAACCAGTAACAGCAAACATTATCTTAAAAAAACAAATAATATGAAACAGAAAATGAAATACTTCAAAATCATTAAATGGAAAAACCTAGCTATAGTACTTTTTTTTTTGTTTCTCTTTAAAATTAAAACCAGTAGGCCCATTTAGTTAGTAGACTGGGTGAGGAACCCACTAAACAACGAGCTCAAAAAATTCGTGGGCCGCTTTAATGAAATATTAAATGGGTGGCAATTGCTTCCTGCATCCCAAAAATTGCTACTTGCACCTTTCCAGAATGTTTTTTACTTAAGGGATGAAAATTAAAATCACTATTACTCATGGGATGAAAATAAAATAGTAAAGTCAGACTTTATAAGAATTTAGTTTAACTTGTTTATATGATATAAACTTGTTTTTAAAGTTTGACATGACCCTCATGGTAATTATTTAAAAGTATATTTTGTAATTAGGTTTATAAATAGAACATAAGTTTATCCTTCGTTAAACTTATATACTTGAAAAAAAAAATATAATTTAACACACATTGAATCTTCTTTATGACAACACCTAGGAAAAAAGTTGTAGTTATACACATTTTTCCTTGCATTTTTTTCAAGCTTCGAAGGTGAATTTCGGAACGTTCCCCCTTCAACATTTTCAACAACTATTGACATTTTTTTTGTAGTTCGAAATGTCACTTCCTTTTCAAACAAATAATTGAATTATTATGTGATTATTTTAGCTTGCGTTTTTATTACAAATGGATAAATATCCAATACGAAACAAAAATGAAATCAAAGAAATATGTTTCAAGATAACACACATCTAAATTTTTATTTTCACATGTACTAAACCCTAAACACACTGTAAGAATCATGCAACTAAACAGCAAAGAGCAAATGAGAAACAAAGATATCTATATCCCAACATATTCTTTAATCATGTCCTCCCATTTTCACTTAAGGGAACGCATATGTATTCAACCAACAAAACCACGGTATATCCCATCAAATTTAAGTCACCCGACCAATGATTTTGGTTTAGTAGAATTAGCTATACACACCCCCAATTTCATTATTTACCACTGTATTCTCAATTGAAATACTAGCGAACAATAAGCCTGTCACATTCATGCCTAGTAGTCCATGTTGCTTATAAAGAATACAAGTGGGTTGACAATGTGCGGAAAAGGTGCATGGCGATAATTTTTGTTTCCTATTTATTTTATAGGCAATTTTGTTGATTTTTTTTCTTTCTAAAAATAGGCAATTTTGTTGAAGATACAATCCCGCATTAAGTATTTTTTTTATTAGAGATTCAAACCTTGATTGCTACATTCTTTCTAAAAATTAAAGTTTAAGCTTTAGATTTACCAAAAAAAAATATTTGTTTTTAAGTTTTTTAAAACCAAAAAGATAACATTTTATTAGAAAAAAAAATTATATATGTTTGCAAATAGAACCCATATATTATTTTCTGAGTAAAACATTTCTCTCAAAATTTATTTTAAGTCTCATTTATCGTTAGACCGACCCTGATTGTAAGAAATAATTCTTATAAATAATCTTTTTTATAAAGAATTAATTAATTTCATTAGACTCAACCCTATTAATTGCATGACAAAAATTATTTCATCATTTAGAATTATGTAATCCCAACTAGTTTCAATGAGACATAATTATTTTTTTTATAAATTAAAAATATAAGTATTTGTCACCTAGAGATAAATTAAAACCACATAATCCTAGACCTTACAACAACTTTTTTCACGGGGTAGATGTGAGATAGTTTTGGACAACAAAATGACATGCCCAATTGTCAGGTCCACCCTCCTCATCTTAAACAAAATTGCTTTGCACACCTACCAATATAGTGTCGTCAATAGTGCACTGCATGCCATTCAAGCATACCATTTCAACAAACTTTGCGCTAAGTAGCCATAGCTAAAGGCCTAAAGCATGCTATATGGTCTTTTTAGAGGACAAGAACACGAGGAAGAAAGATTCGTACGTATAATTCAAGATTCAGATGAAGAAAAAGGGAGATTGACTCGGACTAAAGAAAAAGTAACAGTGCAATGAACCTAAATTGCCAAGATGCAACACATGAAAGCGCAAAAGAGGGCTTGAAAGGGGGATATTTAACAGACTTTTGTTTTCACAACTATGCTTGGTGGATTGATAATGGGTCTATTTGTTTAAGTTTTTTTTTTTTTAATGAAATAAGTATTTTTGTTTTTGTTTTTGTTTTTCCAATGTATTTGTTTAAACTACTTTTTTAAATAACTTTTTTAAGTTTAAACTGGTCCAATAACACGCGTACAAAACTTAAGATTATTTTCTTATAAAGTTTTTTTCTTCTTTAAATGGTGACACATAAATGTTCTTTTTAATAGTAATAAATAACTTATATCAAATGTGTTTATAAAATTTTAAATAAATATCCACCTATCATCATTTTCTTAGAACTTCATAGTAATAATGCAAGAATTTTGTTAACACATTTTTTTTAATACACTATTTATTATTAAATGAATTTTATATAAGTCTAGCTACCAAATAGAAAATGAGCAAATATATAGTTAAGTTCACAGAAATTCCCATTTGGCAACTAGTTTAGCTTTATAGGCTGAGGTTGAAACACATTGGAATTCTATTTCCTGATTCTACGGGACTTAGTGTATGTTTGGGTATCTAATGTAAATGAACATTGATGATAAAATGAAATTTGTAAAAGTATTCTTACCTTTTATTTTGCGTTTAATTTGTGGTGAACCATTGGATTTGATCTTAAAATTTCATATACAGCAATAACAAGTTGAATTGAAAATCAAACATGCTCTTAGATTCATGGCCAACCAAGTTACCGACATGCCTTCACACTCACCAATTTGATAACCTGAAACAGAATAAAGTGTCGTGTGGGTTGCAAAGGAACCATAACAATTGACACGATCAGGGAAGAAACAAACTCCAGTACGTGAAAAATTAACTGATGAAAACACAAGTCGATTTTTTTTTGGCAAAAGACAAATGAGAATTTGGGGTTGAATGAAAGTTCCTCTGTTTTGTTGTCTTGTTTTGCCTTGCCTGCTAATGTTTGCATCTTAGAGTCACTTACGATGCTTCTATAGGTAGGTTGGCCCTTTTCCCTGTACATTTTTTTTTTTATCTAGTTTTCGAAATTTCAACATTTGATAAATTCCCAATTAACTAAGCAAAACCGAAGAAAACTAAAACCACTCAAGACACACTATACAATCAAACATTATTTAAAGTGATATAAACAGTTACAATTAGTTGTGATATATTTTAAAGTGATAACCAATATGTACTTGATATATAAACCATATTGGTCGTGTAACTTTTTGAGATGAATAAAGTAAAGTTGCAATTGCAATTACAAATACTCTTTACGATGTTTTAGCTTTAATAGGAAATAATGAAAATGATAGAAGTTATTTTACACTATTTGTTACACAGTTTTTTAAATAAAAATAAAAAAGATCAAAATAAGGTGATATTTTGTAATTGAAAGTAAAAAAAAATCTCAAGTCAAATTCTTAAACGTGTCTCATTCATTTCAATACAATCAAATTTATTACATGTCGATTTGTGCAAGAACTATTGAAGAACATTAAAATGGTGGGGGGATATCATTATTCAACAGATATTGTTAGTTCATTCAAACCATGATTTTTAATTAATCAATAATAATTTCTAATAAATATTTCTTATTATTGTTTCATCAATGGATGTCACTAAGATATCTTAACATTTAAATATGTTTTTAGTGTCCGTGAGATATTTTTCTTATTTTTAGTGCATGCAAGTAAGTTTGTGTTTTTTAAATTTTGATTTCAATAAATATAAATTTATGTGAATTATAAATGAAAAAATTAAAATTTTATAGGAAAAAAACAAAAAAAAAACATATAGAAACCAGAATTAAAAAAACATTAACCTACATGAACTAAAATTAAAAAAATGAATACAAATAAAAAATACAAATAAAAAACCTTAACTTATAAGGAAATCACATTTAAAAATAATCTTACCGTGCAAGTTTTTATTCAACTACAAACTTTATGAATCCATTGGCACCGTGATTTTTAATGCCTCTTTCTTTCTAATGTAATCTAAAACGATTTTTTATTATTGATTAACTTTCTAATTCTGTTAAGATACTAATTAGCAAGATCGTATCATTAATTATTTAAAAATAGGCATTATAAGTCAGCTGCCATTACATTAGTGGTCAAGGAAATACCCTAGTTGTCCCAACATTCCTGTGTGTTTACTTTAGGAAATTGTTCAAAAGTAATCGTCATGATTTAATAATCTTGATTAACAGTCAGCACCATCATTTATATTTTTCAGTGCTGCTTTCTGTCGCAATTTGCATAATGAATGGACCCATTTAGATTATGTTTAATATTCTGCTTGCAACCACCTCAAACCTTAGTGGTAGAATAGGTGACATATTTGGAATACTTTGCTTCCGTTCTTTTCCTTCAATTGGTGACTGAATGTGAAAGAAATTTATCGTGGAGACATCATCAGCTTTGTCATTAGGAGAATATAAGTAAATCTAATAGACAAATTCTTCCTTGATAGACAGATATTCTTCTTTAAGAATCATTTTGTTTTGACAACCCAAAGAGGCTATAATCATTTCTTTACTTTTAGCTATATGTAACCCAACCACATTATATTTAACCAGATCAAAGTATTAATTGATTATAACCTTAGATTTTCTTCCCTAATTTTTCTTAATTACATAATAGCAATTTTGGGTCATATATATATCACATAATTGAATGAGTTATGACCATTATATTATTAGCCAAAATCTTAAAATGATTTAATCAATATAAAATTATGACTAAGGGCATATATGTCATAAAAGACTAATTGTGTAGATACCATTAATGATATTATAATTTGATGAGGGGTCAAATTATAATTATCAGATTTAGGATAACTGATGAGTTAGCAACAGAGGAGAAAATCCAGAGAACATAAAGGGCTCTCTACATTTGGAACATCATAAAACCAATCTTATCATCAATCTTTCATCATCATTCTGACTAATCCATGTACGCTTCCGCAATTAGTTTTTATCATGATTATGAGTATGGGAACAAAATGAGGTTTCATTCATCTTTATGTAGCAATTTCTCTCTACATGAATAGAAAACATGTGGTTAAGATTAATGATGGTCTGTTAGAATCAAATTAGGTTGATTGATTGAATCCCAACATTTGGTATCAAAGCCACCCATACTTTATTCATGTATGATTTTGAAAATTTTATTTATTCAGGATGCTGACATATTCTACATTTTAAATGAATTTAGATATTTTACATATTGTTGGCAAGATCAAGCAAATTACTTTAGATATTTTACATATTTTCATGTACTTTGTGCTCGTTCTTACTTTTTAAAGGCCACTACAGTGGATTAAAATAACAATCACGGGCTTCTAAAATTTAAAATAAATAAATAGTTAAAATAATTTACTCTATAAATGTTTTAATTTTGGATTTGGTGCATCAATGTTCAAAATTTAGCTATGGTATATCATTTTAATTGTTTAGCATTTAAATGAGATAATTGAATCAAGATATCACCAAAGTGATCTCTCTTGTGTAGATTGTTCATGAGAAATGTTAATGTGTGTGATTATTTATATGAATGGTGATTGACCCAAAGGAAAGTTATCATTTAACTCATTTACATATACACTTGTGATGTTAAACGTGTGATAGTTATGAGGTTTTGCATGTGAATGATAAGTCACATCAAAAGATGAGTTTGTTATTTGATATACTTTTATCATCAATGTTTGAACATTACAACAAAAATATCACTAGCAATTAATACCATTGTCCAAAGAAGGTATATTAATGGTGCACTGGATATCTTGAGATGGGATATACCATTATTTAAATGCATTGATGATTGTTATGTGAGCCTATTGTATTATTTATTTTGATCTTTTCAGTTGTTGCTTCTATATCTACTAATCTGAATTCAATTCCGTTCGTAATGGTACAAATTTTAAGGACTGGAAAGAGAACATGCAAATTGTTCTTGGCTGCATGGATCTAAACCTTGCATTAAGGAGTGAGAAACTCCCTACTCCTACGAATTCCAGTACCTTTGACCAGAGGAAACTTCATGAGAAGTGGGATCACTCATATCACATGAGTCTTATGATCATTAAGCGTGGCATTCCTGATGTCTTTAGGGGTATTGTTTAAGATGAGATAACTAGTGTCAAAGAATTCCTTGTTGAAATTGAAAAGCGCTTTGCAAAAAACGATAAGGTGAAAACAAATACTCTTCTTCAAAACTTAATTTCCATGAAGTATCAAGGCAAAGGAAATGTCAAATATTGCTTCAAAATTATGGGCACTAAAGCTTGAGCTATCAGAAGATTTGCTTATTCATTTAATGCTAATTTATCTACCTTCAAGTTTAAGATCTCTTACAACTATCAGAAGGAGAGATGGTCTTTTAATGATCTCATTTCATACTGTTTGCAAGAAGAGGAAAGACTGAAGAAAGAAAGGACTGAAAATGCTTATGTTGTAAGTACCTCTAAAAACAAAGGCAAAAGAAAAAGAAATGAGGATCCTAAAAATGAAGCTGCTAAGGGTCCAGCACAAAAAAAAAAAAAAAATCAAGATAACAACTATTTCTTTTGTAGTAAGTCTGGACATGTAAAGAAGAAATATACCAAATATCATGCGTAGCGTGCAAAGATTATGTTTCTTAATTTGGTCTGTTCTGAAGTCAATTTAGCTTCAGTACCTATAACCACTTGGTGGTTAGATTCTGGCGCCACTACTAACATCAGTGTTTCAATAAAGGGTTGCCTAAGCTACCGGAAGCCAATTGATTCTAAAAGATGGATATATGTTAGAGATGGTAAATCGGTGGAGGTGGAAGCTATAGGGCACTTTAGATTATTATTATGTATTGGTTTTTTATTTGGATTTGAAAGACACTTTTGTTGTACCGTCATTTAGACGAAATTTGGTTTCAATTTCTTATTTGGAAAAATTAGGTTATTTGTGTTCATTTGGAAACAATGTGTTTAGGTTGTCTTTTAATTCAGATATTGTTGGAACTGGTTCACTCTTGGCTAATGATAATCTATATTTACTTGATACTATAGCTTCCTATGGTGAATTCTTTAATGCAGAATTGCGTGGTACTAAGCGTAGAATTGATAATACAAACTCAGGAGCATTATGGCATAAGTGCTTAGGTCACATTTCTAAGAACAGAATTGAACGACTTGTGTCAAACATAATCTTGGGTTTCATTGATTTCACAAGCTTTGATGTTTTTGTTGAATGCATTAAAGGTAAACATACCAAAAGCAAGAAATTAGGTGCATATAGAGCTACAGACGTCTTGGAATTGATACATACGAACATTTGTGGGCCATTTCATACACTTTCATGGAATGGTCAACAATATTTTATATCATTCATAGACGATTACTCCAAATATACATACTTGTTTCTTATATATGAAAAGTCACAATTTCTGGATGTGTTTAAAACATTTAAACTTGAAGTTGAAAATCAACTCAACAAAAAAATAAAGAGTGTCAGATTTGACCGTGGTGGTAAATACTATGACAGATATGACAATTCAGGTGAACAACGTCCAAGACTTTTTGCCAAGTACCTAGAGGAATGTGGAATCGTCCCACAGTACACCATGTCGGGGTCACCTAACATGAATGGTGTGGTTGAAAGACGAAACATAGCTCTTAAGGATATGGTAAGAAGCATGATTTGTCATTCTAACTTACCAGAGTCACTCCGGGGAGAGACACTAAAGACTACAGCTTACATTCTAAATAGAGTGTCAACCAAGGCAGCTTCCAAAACACCTTATGAGCTTTGGGTTGGGCGAAAACCTAGTTTAAAACATTTTCATGTATGGGGATGTCCAGCTGAGGCAAGGTCTTATAAGCTAAATGAAAGGAAATTGGACTCCCAAACAGTGAGCAACTACTTTATTGGTTATTTTGAAAGATCCATGAGCTATAAATTTTATGATCCCAAATTAAAGATAATTTTTGAGATGGGAACTAGCACATTCTTTGAGGATATTGAGTTTGGGGGGAAGAATAAGGTTTGAGACTTTGTCTTAGAGGAAGAATCAGTAATAATTCCAGAACCGATTCATACATTTGCTTTTGATAAAGCAAATTCGGAACCTCTACAAGATATTGTTATCGAATCTCCCACTAAAGATAATTTGGTCGTTCATGAAGAACAAACTCAAGATCCTCAAGAACCTATGCTTCGTGAGACAGTACCTTTGCGGAGATCTACAAGAGAAAGGAGAAGTACTATTTTAGATGATTATGTGATATTTCTCTAGGAACATGAGGAAAATAATGGTATGATGGAAGATGACCCAGTCAACTTCCATCAAGCCATGCAAGATTCCAACTTAGAAAAGTGGATTGAAGCAATGAATGAGAAGTATAAGTCCATGCAAGACAACAAGGTTTGGGAACTTGTCCCATTACCAGAAAGTGTGAAACTCATTGGTTGCAAATGGATATTTAAGACCAAGCGGGGTTCCAAAGGTAATGTGGAGAGCTATAAGGCTCGTCTTGTGGCAAAAGACTATACCCAAAAGGAAGGGATTGACTTTAAAGAGACTTTCTCTCCAATTTCATAGAAAGACTTTTTTAGGACAATCATGACTCTTGTTGCACATTATGATTTGGAGCTTCATCAAATGGATGTCAAGATGACATTTCTCAATGGCAACATTGATGAGACAATTTATATGGTGCAACCAGAAAACTGTGTCAGGAGACCCAAAGAATATGGTTTGCAAACTGACAAAATCCATTTATGGGCTAAAACAGGCATCTTGTCTATGATACCACAAATTTCATCAAGTAATTCTCTCATTTGGTTTTGAGATGAATCTTGTTGATGATTGTGTGTATCGCAAGTTCAGTGGGAGCAAGTACATTTTTCTAGTCTTATATGTTGATGACATACTGCTTACCACTAATGATATAGGTATGTTGCACGAAACCAAGAGAGATCAAGAAACTTCGAAATGAAAGATCTTGGTGACGCCTCCTTTGTATTAGGAATTCAGATACATTGAGACCGATCTCGGGGTATTCTAGGATTATCACAAAGGAGTTATATCGAAAAGATACTTAAAAGGTTTGGCATGCAGAAATGTAAATCCGGGGACACTCTAGTTGCTAAGGGAGACAAGTTCAATCTCAAACAATGCCCAAAAGGAAATTTGGAAATTCAGGAAATGCAAAAGATTTCCTATGAATTAGCTGTAGGAAGTTTGATGTATGCCTAAGTATCTATGCGTCCGCATATAGCATACATAGTTGGGGTATTAGGCAGATATTTGAGCTATCCAGGAATGGATCATTGGATAACAGCTAAAAGAGTTATGAGGTATTTGAAGAGAACAAATAATTATATGCTCACATACAAGAGGTTAGATCAGTTGGATATCACTGGGTATTCTGACTCGGATTTTGCAAGATGCCTAGATAGTTTGAGATCCACTTCGGGTTACATTTTCATGTTAGTCGGTGGTGCGGTTTCTTGGCACAGTGCCAAACAAACCCTTACTACTTCATCCACTATGGCAACAGAATTTGTGGTATGCTATGAGGCATCAAGTCATGGAATATGACTGATAAATTTTGTCACGGGGCTGCAAATTTTGAAAGGAATTGAAAGACCACTTATGTTATATTGTGACAATAAATCAATTGTATTGTATTCTAACAACAATAGGAGCTCGACCAAGTCGAAGCATATTGACATAAAGTTTCTAGTTGCTAAGGAAAGGGTACAGACTAGACAAATTTCCATAGAACACTTATGGACAAACTCCATGATAACAAATCCTTTTACTAAGGGACTTCCACCCAAGGTCTTTCATGAGCATATTGCTCACATGGATGTTTTACCATTAGAGGAATCTTTGATTTAGTGGGAGTTAGTCACTATTATGTATTTTATGTTCTATGTTAGATTTTATGTATGCATACATATACTTTTGGATATATTTGGTTATATATATATATGATTTATTATTCAGTTATTACACTTTGTACACTAAGGTTATTAAATGATCTCATTGAGGTAAAGTAGGACCAGTTGAAAATAAACGTGTATAGGCCACCTTCACTTAATTTTCATGTTACATATTTCATGATAAGTCTATGTCATTTGATTTTGTCAGTATTAGTGATCATTGATGAGTTTAGTTGTGATTGATACAATGAAAACTATTTTGGTTCTACATGCGGATGTAATCAATGGACAAGATTTTTGGAATATGCTCAAGGCATGTAATGACAAATTTTGAACTCATAAAGTCTAACACATTCATAAGGATTGTAAGGATATATATATATATATATATATATATATATATATATATATATATATATATATATATATATATATATATATATATATATATATATTTGTGATCAGTGGGAGATTGTTAGTATGGTCTAATCAATATAAAATTATGACTAAGGGCATATATGTCATAAAAGGCTAAGTGTGTAGATATCATTAGTGATATTATAATTTGATGAATGATCAAATTACAATTATTAAATTTGGGACAACTGATGATAATTACCAATGTAAGAGGTTTAGCTTCCTTTTTCTCCTTTTCTCTTTATCCTCGTCAGAAGAGAAAATTCAGAGAACATAAAGGGCTCTCTATATTTGGAAGATTATAAAACGAATCTTCTCATCAACCTTTCATCATCATTCCATTCATTTTTATGCAGTCATTTTTTCTCTACATGGATAGAAAATATGTGGTTATGATTAATGATTGTCTGCGAGAATCAAATTAGATTGATTGAATACAACACATAATAATTGTTAAAATCAAATTAGGTTGATTGATTGAATCCCAACACATGATAATTAATTATAAAGATATACATCTAACTTAGAGGGAGACATGTGACAAATTATATTAATTTAAAATATACTAATGAAGATGAGTTTAATAGAAAGAATTAATTTTTCATAATGGTAAATCAAGATCCGAATCTTTATAGAAGATGTGTTCATATTTAATATATTTAACATCTAAGTATGTCTCAACACAATATTGTGTTCAAAGAATAATATTTGTGGGAAACTAAAAAAGAAATTACACTGAAGAATAATAAAAATAATATTTTTAAAAAAATCATCAATAATTATATTTCTTTTATTTATAACTAATTATCTTTTCATGTTTTGGATACAACAAACCATAACTGATCATGTTTTCAAACTTAGAACGAACTATAATTCAAGTTTTTAACATATAAAGACTTTCCTCTAGCCAATGAAGAGAAAGATATTTTTTGCCAAGGTTTATTAGTATTATATATTCATAGTCATGAATTTTGGTGAATATCGAACTATGTTATCTTAAGAGGAATGAATTACTTTTTATTCATATAGTTTTGACATTGGGAAATTACTTTTTACATTTTTAATAAAAATATGTTGAATTTATTACTGAAATTAATTAATTTAAATACATATCTGAATTACGTTTAACAGTTCAAAATCAAATTTATCAAGATTATTTTTTGTCTAACTTCAAGATAAGCAGACCCTACATAAACTAAAGAGAAATAAAGAAATAACAAAAAATGTTGCCGTGGATGAAAAAACTTCCTAACTTTATTTCCACCTCCAAATAGGGTTATGTTGACAATATCTATTTCATCAAATATATAATAATTCTATGTGTCTTTTAAATTGGATTCATCATTAAATCGGTAACTTTTTATTTCTTATTTAATTGTGATTAAATAGGTGATAATATATATAATTTAACTATATATTGAAAATAAAACACAATAATTACTCACTATTAAACAAATAATATATGATTTAAGAAAATTAAGTAATGGAATATTTTAAACAATATTATATTAACACTATTAACACTAAGCCCCTATAGTAAGAAGATTTTGTCTTTTTATAAGTAAATATTAATTTGTTAGTTTTTATTAAAAATATTAGTGAGAAAATGTTAATTATTCACTCTTAAACTTTTATTCACAATCACTACTAGATTAAATTTATATCTATGGCAAGACTTTACCTTTAAGTCAAGTATTTGCCATCACTTAGAAGTAAAGTGGTCTTCCTCTCATAATCAACTAAGATGATCGACACGATGCTAGGAGACCACCACACCCCGTTGTCCTTGCCGTTTGCTATTGGTTCATTCCTTCTTGCTCAAATTGAGGATTAGATGAACGGGTGGTAGACTGGGCTTGATATTAATTAACTAATTGATCGTTTAACTTAACCAATCTTTTCAAGCAAGTTGGATTAGGGTTTAGGGTATTCAATCCATCAACATGTTTATGTTTTGGCTTGCCAAAAATTAGTTTTGCAATGAGTTGAGGGCAAATCAGTTTGTCGAGCAATTTTTAATTATTTTAAAATTAGGTAAAGAATAATATAAATAAAAAATAGTGTAAGGTTTTAAATTTCAAGTATAAGGTTTTAAATTGCAGACTTAATTATGATTTTATCATTTTTTATATTTGGAAATTACAAATAAATGTGACTACAATTTTAATCACGTTTAGTCACAAATAAATTTAAATATGTGTTTAATTTTTTAAATTTGAGAGTCTAATCTCTTTTAGTTCATCAAATTAATATTTTTAATTCGTTAAATTATTTTTTAGTTCTTTTAATAAAAATCATCACAAATTAAACATCCAAATTATCAAAAAGCAATCATAAAAGATAATATTACTAATACATTATTTTAAATATGTTATTTATTTTTTAGTTAAAATTTATTAAAAATTACAAACTTTTATATATATGTATATATATATCTTCTTATTTAACGAAGTCTCATTCCACTCATTGAAATGAACATATAATATGGATTTAAAATATTCTTAATGGTAAAAGGAGGTGATCTGGTGGGCCATAAATATGTATAAAAATACATTAATTAACCATCGAATCTATTTTTTTCACGTATACTATTTTTTATATTCAATATATGCTATATATTTTTAATTATTTATAATAAAACATTAGTTTTATATTAATTTTATTGCATAGTAGTGTAAATTTGAAGTTTTTTTAACGAAATCATATTTTCTGTTTTTGCTATCTTAAACTAAATTTCAGGTTCCGCACCTAAATATTTTTTATATTTAATTTAAATTAACACAAAAATATTTAAATTAGAAACCCTCATTTAACTTATATCTCATCTATTATGATAAATTACTATAATAATATTTATTAAATAACATTAGATTTATTAAAGAGAAAAAAATTATGCATCCAAAATATAAAAGGGTTTACACAGTTATTTGATGACAATTCAATAAATTTATTAAATTTTAAAATAATTATTTTAAAATAATTCATACAGTAATTTATAATTAAATGATAATGTTAAAATTTTACATAGGCATTAGACTCTTTATTCAACACTACTCCTTCAAATTTATAAAACATCAATAAATATAAGATCTTACAAATTAATATTCTTAAAATATTGGTTAAAGAATTAATAAAAAAATATTTATTATATAAATCATAAAAAAATTACAAACAATATAATTTTTTTATCTTTCAATAACAATTTTTTACTTTAAATTTCTTAATAAGTATCTTACCATACTAACTAACATTTGCCATAAATATAAACGATGAGGTGGCATTTTCAAAACATTCCTCCTTAAAAAAAAAAAATGCAGCACATTCCTTCATGCCTTTTTATAATTTTATAATCCACTCCCCTTGACCACTTCCCATTCCTGTGATCCCCGTAATTCCAAGTTTTGACAAGAAAAATATCGTAGTCGGCAGCGTACAAGGTTAAGAATACGTAGCAGCAATTAAAAAATAGTTTTATGTGATAAACTTTTTGAAAAAACACAAATTAAAAAAAGAAAAAAAAAAAGGTCTTTTGCCCACTAATTCAGCCACAAAAGCAATGGCATGCTCATTTTACCAGTCTAATTAAGCTGCTGCTTTCGTATACATGATTTCCAAAAGCAAAAGCGCTTTTAACTTTTTCCAAACTCTTCATTTCAATTTTCAATTGCCACGTTCTTTGTTTCTCTCCTATAAATTGGCTTCTCCACCTTCCATTCTCCCTCCTCACCCATCAACCCCAGCTTCCTGTTTTATTCTCTCTCTTTCTCAGAAATTTTTTCAGTCTTTTTGGATTTGTGGCATGGAAAAAAAAAGTGTTGCCGCTAAGAGAGTACAGAAGAATCTGTAAAGCTCAGGAGGGATAGCGCCACGACACTCATGATTTTCACATCATAGTGTATTTGGCGCTATCTATCCTGAGTTTCACGGGTTTTTCTTACTGTATATATCATCAAAGGTGCAAGTGCAAGTTCCAATCACCATGCCCCTCCTTGTCTCTCCGATCAACTCACTGAAAACTATACTTTTTTTTCTCTCTCTGAATGTTACTTAATTTGCTTGCTATATATGAATATGATCATAGTGGTTCAGAAATTATTAAGATCTTGGTAGCTTTGAATCTTTGTGGACGATTAATAGTTGTATGAATGTGACCTTTATCAGCAAGTTTTTTGTTTTGTTTTGACTGAACTTTTACTTCCTCACTTTGCATTTTCTTCTTCTTAATTACCCCTCCTATCTCAGGTTATAACTTGTATGCATGCTATTTCTTGTTTTCGTTTCCTTAATTTCTTTTTGTGCTTCTGATCGATTCATGTAAAACAAGAGAAAGGTGAACAAATTAATGCTTTGTACTTTTTAGTAATCTTCTTCAACTTCTTCAATAAAAAGTAATCTAGCTTTCTTCAACCTATTATTAGTGTGTTTGGGTACGTTGACAGTAGAAAATACTGGTGAATTCAACTTATTATCACCAATCGCAACACTGTTGTTTGGTGTTTTGGTGTTTTATTTTTCATGGCCTCTCCTGAACTTTACAGCTTACAAAAGCTTGCCTTGTTTTCTCTTAATTGTGGACAGAAACTCGCTTACAGAAATGAATTTGCTTATTTTGCATACTAATTTCCAATACTACATTACTACATACGGTGTGCATCTTAGAACCAGGTAGGAGTGCTTCCAGGAGGATTGTTGCATGGTTTTAAATTGCAATCAAGAGTTGAAGCTGCAATTATTGAGATTTTAACAAATTGTTTTTCCAATACAATTTTAGTCATATCAGCTGCATTTATTCAGATAATTTCTTACAATAATTGATCACAACGTAAGTGAGACTGTGTATTTTAAAACCATGACTGGTTGAGTCCATGTATGGTTATGAGTATGCATACCCGTTTTTGTTCAATGCTAATAATTTCTTGTCAGAAGTGCTTTTTCCCAGATAAATCAAGGACTTCTGCCATGGACATCAAAATTTGTATATTGGCTTCGAGATCTAAGTAGTAATACATTTTTGAGAAATTGTATGTTACCCTTGAAAATTCTCTTCTTTTTCTTTCTCTCCCCTTTTCTCTCTGGTGTAGTATCTAGTTTTATATAATTATAGATTCAAAATTTAATTGTACAAAAATTCTTAAATTTCTTCAAGTATTATAAGGTTTTAATTAAATTGCAAACTTAATTATGATTTGATATTTTTTATATTGGAAAAATTACAAATAAATGTGGCTACAATTGTAATATGTTTAATCAGAATAGATTTTAATATATTTTTAGTCTTTTAAATCTATGGATCTATCTATTTTAGTTCCTCGAATTAAAATGTATATTTTTTAATCTTAAAATTCTTTAAATATTTTTTGTAGTTTTTCCTTCAATAAAAAAAATCATCACAAATTATATATATTCAGATCATAAAAAAAATGGGTCACGAGAGACTAGAAAGAATATTTCATAAAATTTAAAATAAAAATATAAATTTTAAACTAGAGAAATAAAGAAATAGATCTCAAATTTAAATATCAGAAATGTTAATCGTGGATGTTTTTAAAACCTTGAGTATTATGTTTACACAAATACTAGCAAGTAACAAATATTTTATTGATACGTGTAAAATTGTATTGCTTATATTATTTGAGTTTTTAATAATTTTTACAATAAATATTTAATTACTTCTTTTAATTTTTTTCATATACTAAAAACCATTGATTAACAATTCCTTTATATTTATAATTTTTCTCTCTTTGATATATTTACATTTTTTTCCCCCTTCCCATTAATTGTTACAGGCCTGGTTCACTGATCTAGAATCTGTAGCCTTTTCTTCAGAAGGACCTATTCTGCTAAAAAGTTCGTAACGCATATTTTGAAGCCAGTTACTGTCTGAGCCTTGACCTGTTGACTGATAAGTGCTATACACAAAAAGATACGAGTGACTAACTGAGAGGGATCTGAATTATTGCTTTTGAATTTTTTTATATTTGTTTTCTGAAAAGAGATATTGAAGGGAGTAATGAGTTAGTTCGATTTTTAATGGCGAGTTCTGAGGGTAGCAGTCTTTCTCTTTCTGGCCTAAAGCTAAACCCTAGTGTTTATTTTTTTTTTGTTTTGTTTTTCTCTTTTACTACCTTGGAACTAGAAAGCTATATATTGTAACTACAAGCTAGGGTTTCCATGAAATTCGACTACTGCAACTTCTGCATAACTTTTTCATCAATTATTATAAATTCGACTGTGGATGTTGACTTGTTTTTGCAACTTGGTTCTGGTCCCCGGTCTCATGGCTTTCTTTCCTACTACCATAATTAACATTTTCATAATCTCCATCATTAAATTTCCATTAAAAGTAAAGTTTATAGAACAACCAGTTACTCCCTTCAATTGTCGAGGTGGATTGATATAATTGGTAGGATCAATTACTTGGCAGAAAGTGTTGTGAAATTAATTTTTTTAAGATATAGTTAATCATATAAGATATTGATTAAAGAATTAAAAAAATATTTATTATAAAATTACAAAAACGTAAAAAAATTATAAATAACACAATTTGATGTATTTTAATAAAACAAATTTCTTTAACCAATATCTTAAATACGCTATTAACATTAATTATATTTTTTATTAATGCGTTATTTAATTTGAACAGTATAAAGCTGTAAGAAAGAAAATGTTTCTTATGAACTTCATATAGTAATAGATACTCGCCAGAAAAAAACAATCCCAAAAGCGTACTGATGCTATTGTTATAGTTTAACCCATATTTTTAATTAAATTCAATTTTTAAATATATGGTTGGTTAAATGTTTAATATTTGTTCATAATCATTTTATCTGGATTAGCATATGGACACATAAGATACTTGTGGTTTTGTAAAATAAAAAAAATGAGAGTATTCAAATTGGGGAGATGTTCAAAAATCAGAATCCTAAAGCAGAAACATATTTTGTCTTTCAATTAATTAATTTTAATTCTTATTTTTATTTGATAATTTTTTTAAAAAAATATAGTTAAACTTAGTTGATATTTTAAATTTATTTTATTAACCGATAATGTAACATAATTAAACTATACTATATGTAAATTACTTGTTTATAGATAGTATTATCTTATGTAACCACATGGATTGTTTTTTTTTAAATAATAACTAGAAATCAAACACAAAATTATAGGAATTAATATATTAAAATTAATTTTTTTAAAATATATTTAACTCAAACTTTTATTATGATTTGTAACACGATCTTATTATTTGAAGCAATTTTTCTTTAATAACCTTATTACAGTTAAACCAGAAAAGCAAAAAGCTACCCATTCAATTCTTTCTTTTCCGGTCACTGTAAATCTTTTCTAATGTTCTTTTTACTCCTAATAATTCGTATCTAATAATTCAGTTCATGCAAATTGATTAGCCTGAGTTCCCATAGACGATGATGCTAAGTTTGACCCCCAAAATAGGACAATCTCCAAAAGAACTTTCTCCTTTTTTCCCCTTCCACATCTATATATTCCCGTGTCAATAATCTAGTTCCTGTTAATGCATGCAAAGGAAATCATCTGGTTGGCCATTAAGTGCGATTGGATCCAATAAAATATTCCGGTATTGTTTCGAATTTGAGAGGTTTGATTCAACTTTAGGGTACAGGAGGTGTCTTGCTATATGGGGACAAAACAACCAACTTTCATATATAATATATCTCCAAGCTTTTACTGTTATTATTGGGAGGCTTTTTATTAAATTAAATGTAAATTCCATTCCTCTTTTCAAACGTGTTTATACTTTATACTATTACATACTTTTCTCTTATTTTCATATATATATATATAGAGAGAGAGATTTCCTAATTTACTTTCACTTATTTTTTAGACCAATGCTGACCAATATTCTTGGAACATTGATTATAAAAGTAAAATCATTTTTTTTTCCAATTGGGACGCATAAAATTATATTATCTATTTTTTTTATATTTTCTTATAATTTTTACAATAATTTTTATTGGTATAAGAATTCTTACACCAATGTCCTAAAGACATTGATTATCAATATTTTATTATTTTTATAAAAAAATAAGTTAATAAATTATAACTACAAGATTGTTAAAATACATGGAAGAACTTGATGTAACTTACACCTTTAAAAAAAAAAGAGTATGGTTAGCTAATCCTATAGACATTTGTTAGAGAGAGATTTTTTTTTATAATTTTTTTATTATATTTACGTATATTTTAATATAAAATAAGTTTTTTTTAGAGATTTTGTTTTTTCTAATAGTATTCTTGAATCATCGACGTGATTAACAGTTAGTTTGGGACATTTACTATCAACTTTATGAGATGAAATAAAAATTATAGATGAAATTCTAAAACCAACAATAAAAGTATTTAAAACTTTACTATACCATCTGAAATACTAAAATTAACAATAAGATATTTAAAATTGGTTGATGGCGATACTAAGAAATAAGAATAGTACAAAAAGACAAAATATCATGAAGAGACAAATTCGTAACTATTCACTATTGTTAAAAGGTTGTTTATTTGGAAAAAAAAAGAAACAAAAAATGTAACTCATATTTATCCCTTAAGGGTAGGAAGAATATAATTTAAAATAAACAGAGAAAAAAATTAATTTAAGCGTATCTCAATATACATGATTAATGTAGCTCAATTGACAATATAACATATACTAAATTTATGAAGAAGAACTAAGTTCTATTCTCATAAAATATATTCTTATTGGGAGAGATATCTCGGGATCTCACTAGGAAGGAAAATATTAAATAGTATGATTAAGAAGAAATATCTTTCAAGAGAATAAGAGAGAGTAATTTACTGAATCTTAGCTTTTGTAATTTTTATTTTTGATTATTAAAATTTTAAGCAAAAATTATTTATAAGTCTAAGTAAGAAAAGTTTCTAAATTTGAAAAGTTATACAAAGGCTTATATTAATTTTTGTTATAATTTCTAATTTTTGGAGCATTTTGCTTATGTATCCATTCTTATTTTTTATTTTTATTATGAAGATAATATTTTTTTTTATATTTTGCTCATATTGATCTTTTTATTTAATCTTCTGTCTTTTCTCTTAGTTTTATTTGGTCATTTTTGTTAATGTCGAAGATCTTTTTCCACAAAAGATTACTATTATTTTTAAGCAAGTAGAATTAATAGTTTGAATAAAAGGATAAAAAAATAAAAATAATACTTTAAAAGTTAAAATAAAAATATAATTTAGTCAATTTAAATCTTACGTGTTAACTGATCTATTTTCCAAAAAATCTAAAATCTATAGTGAAAGTTATAAAAATTATAATATGTGAGAAACATTAAACTCGTTGCTTTTCTATGATAAGTCATCGATTAAATAATACTAACATGTTATTTTTCTAAGTGAAAATGAGGTTTTATATTTGAATTTTATAGATGAAAAAAAATTATTTGAGAATTTTCTTTTTTACTATTACTGATTAACCAAATTTTTTGATAAAAATTAATCATCAATAAAATTAAGAAATATTTTACACTAATGTTATAATAAAAAAATATTATATAAAAAATAATATATTAAGAGAAATTATATTTGTATAATAAAAGAGATATATGCAATGTTGGAAAAAAATGTAAAATAAAATAAATAAATTTAATAATTTATTAAATATACAAATGTGTTATAAAAGAATATTATATGTGAATAATATAACATATATTAATGCATATAATGAACACTAATTCTCAATATAGCTAAGTTTTTTCTTTTTTTCTTTCCGCTGTTTCTACTAATTTTGTGAAAATGGCCAATGGATTTTGAAAATTCACCTTCCTAATAAGAACATGATAATGAAGTATTAAATAATTATACAGTAAAATAAGATTTTTTAGATATAATTTACTAGTAAATGATAAAAGTTTAAATTTAATAATAAATTTTAAGATAAAATATCAAAATACTATTTTATAAATGTATAATAATCAATCAAACTTATGCTCCTACTCCTTACTCTCTCTCTCTCTATATATAGGTTTTAGAGATCAAATGCTTTGGAAAAACCCAGCTGTATGTGCATTGAATGATGTTTCTGTCTTATGAGAACAACTAACTAATTAATTTGGGCATTGGAGAATGGCAGTAGGAGAGTGGCAGACCAAAATGATTGTGCTCCATGAAAATGAATGATTTCTACCATCAATAGCTCAAACTTTTAGCTAATTTTTGTAATACACTTTGGGTCTCTAGCTACCATGAATTTGTACCAGAAAATAATATTAACACTTAACACTAATATGAATTCATAATTCTTCTAATAGGGAAAATAAAATGTAAAGCATATTAAGAATTCTCAAATAAGTTTATATTCTATTAGAATGTCAAATGTTACTATAATGTATCATATATCATCATGTACTTCTTTAATAATTCTGCAGCGTATATATTTTATATTATTATATATATAATTTATTTATTGTCTTTTTTATTTATTGAAATGAATAACTCACATTGTCCATATCAATATCATTTTCCATATCTTTATAATTAGAAATCAATATTAGGCACGAAAATTTTATATAGGTAGCATTATCCATTATATATTTATATATATATATATATATATATATATATATATATTATCATTACAAAAACCGGATTCGACGAAGGCTTTAAATTCTGTACCCTGACATTTGGCAGCTAAAGTTGAGCTGAACCATATTCAATTCCTCTGAATCTCTGATGCTTGGCTGAAAATTCATTCTTCATGGCCCTACTTGATTGTGATTAATGGGCCTACAACAGTGTCATAATTTATATTATGGGCCCCCATTTTTGTAGTCTCTCTCCCTTGGCCTTTCACTCTTTTCCACAATTTAATTTTCTGTCCATAAAATTACTCATGGGATCCACGAGAGCGTCACAATAATTAAAAAAAAAGTTGAATTTAAAATTTGGTAAGAGAAAAGTTGCAAAGTGAGATTTGTATTCTTTGATTTGAAGGAGACCAAACAAGAGATTTAATCACTCAAGAAAATTTAATATTTGAATTGTTAAATGATACAGAGAATGTTCACATGAATTTTAATTTTAACGACAAACAATGAGCTTGAATATGATTAGCCAGACAATACATGTAAAAAAAATGTCAAAGATTGGATGGAAATCACGTGTGAACCTTTTCTTTTTTTAAGAAAAATTATGTGTGAACTTAAGAATTTAATTAAAATGTATGGATAATATTTTTTTTAAATTATTATCTAATGATTGATTCTTCTGTATGGTAAGATTAATAAATTTTGTAAGTTATTTTAAATTTAATCTATAATGATTTTTAATTAGTTAAGAGAAGAAAATATTAAAACTAAATATTCTTATGAAAATTAAATTTGTGAAATTAATATAAAAATATTTAAATATGTGTGTGCACTTTATTCTTGCACTATTCAGTGTAAATTATTCCAAGTCTCACTCGATCATATTAAAAACCGTATTGGGAAATAAAATTATTAACAGTTGATATACATTAAAATTAATCTAATACATACTTTTAAGATATATAAAACTAATTACTCTTTGATAATATATTTATAATTTTTTAATTTTAATAAAACTGATGCAATTATAATTTGAAGATGGATAAATTAAAACCATATTCTATATAACATTATAATTGATTATATGAGAGTTTTTTTTTGAGAGGAGATTATATGAGAGTTAGTGTAATTAATCTATCTATATATATAAGAGTGATAAAAATATGTGATCTTACGAATTTGTAATGTAGAGACACAATGATTTCCGCCAAATAAAACATTATTTTCAGAATAAAAATATAAAATACTATTTTGCATTTTTTATCAATATTTGTTCAATAAAATTAAAACACATGCATGACCTTGTTGATATATATGATTTCTACGAGAACTATTTCATATTAAATACTACTAAAATTATGTAAGTATATATAATGTTTACCTCACAAAAATGAAGAATAAATGGTCAAGGTCAAGTTAAGCACTAGAATGAAAAGGAACACTAGTTCTCCTACTTTAACGTATATCCACTATCCTTTAACGTATATCCACTATCCTTTGTATATAGGATCTAGGATCTGCTTCTTCTCTCCCTCTCTCTCTTTGTGTTTTTCCTTTGTGATTTCGCATGCATGTGCATGGTTTTCTGAAAGTTACATGACAAGGGTATTTCCAGTCCAGCGTTTGCTACAAGCATCCAACAATGGATTGCTGCAGAAAGGCCTCATTAATCCTGCTCATATCCTGCCACAAAACATGGTTAACATTACTATCAATAACTCCACATTTTCTTACCCCATTTTGTGTCATTCAGTTCAAGATTCTCACTCTGTTGCTATCTTCTATGGTGACAATCCTTTTGTTCACTCCTTCTCACTTGTAATGTTCAATCTCATGATCATCACTGCCATCACGAGCATTTTCCGTATTCTTCTTAAGCCCCTCAAACAACCTCTAATCATATCCCAAATAATAGTAAGTTCCTCTTGTCACATTTATCATATTGTCAATTAGTTAATATATTAGAGCCAGTAATATTATATCCTCCTACAAATCTTTCTTATTTTTTTTACCGAGAATATATAAAATGAAAAAGTAAATGTATTGAAAATATAAAACATATTCAATTCTTATCATAAAGTAAAATGATTATTTAATAAGATATCGTAAGAGGATTTAGAATTATTGTTTGTACCTATATAACACCTTGTGTGGCATTGTGATTATTATTATCATCTAATAATTGAATGTTGTTAAAATTTTCACGTGTTTCCAAGGCTGGTGTGATTGTTGGGCCTTCCTTTTTGGGAGGTATTAGATGGTTCCAAAGTAACATGGAGACTGAGTCAACCAAATTCCTGATAAAAAATCTTGGAAAAATGGGATTCATGTTCTTTGTCTTCGTCTATGGTGTGAAGATGGATCCAACCCTTTTGAAAAAATCAGGGAAATTGCATTTATCTACGTCATTAATTGGCATAATAATACCCATAACGATAGTCGTTGCTGTGGCCCTAAGCATGAAAAAGATCACGGACAAACAAGAGGCCATGATTCCTTCACTAGGAGCAATAGCAGGTTACTTGGGGGTCACATCATTCCCTGTTCTCTACATCATCCTCAAAGAGTTTAACCTTCTAAATTCAGATATGGGTCGATTTGCATTGTATACAGCATTAATTGGTGACACATTGGGTATGATTTTTGTCGTGTTCGTTGAGAAAGGAGAAACAAAGATGTTGACTACCTTATGGTATATAATTTCTTTTGTGGGCTTTTTAGCATTCCTTGTTTTTATTGTTAGGCCCATAATGACATGGATCAATAACAATACCCCACAAGGGCACCCAGTGCAACAGTCCTTTGTGGTTGCTATTCTTCTTGGGGTTTTTGTGATGGGCTTCGTAACTGACATGTTTGGCATCGCAATTTGTAATGGGCCATTGTTTTTGGGCCTGGTAATTCCTGATGGGCCTGGTGTGGGGGCAACACTTGTAAAGAAGGCCGAAACAATTATGAGCGATCTCCTTCTACCATTCTCATTCATTATGGTGGGATCATACACTGATTTCTATGCCATGAGCGCTTCTGGTTGGTCAAGTTTGTCACCATTGTTTGTCATGGTTGTTACTGGCTACATTATCAAATTCATTTCCATTTGGATTGTTCTATATTTCTGGCGAATGCCACTCAGAAATGGACTAGCCGTTAGCCTCATTATGAGCTTAAGAGGCCATGTTGAACTTATATTGTTTGTGGCATGGATGGAGAAAAAAGTAAGCTCCACCTTTAATAGTTACACTAATTTCTTTTATATTTTTAATTCTGATTAGAATTTGGTTTAAGAAGAGTCTAACAACACATATTCTAACACATCCTCATATAACCCACTCTCTATGTTTATGAAAACTAAAAAAAAAATTATAGGGAAACTTGTTAAATAAAAAATTGAAACCATAAAAGTTATAATTCTTGATATATTTCAATCTATAATATTGTGTTCAAAATAGAGTAAAAAAATACTAACAATACACTCTTTTCAACACTCTTTATTATTAATTAAAACTAGTTTGATGAAAAGAATATGTTAAAAATTATGTTGTCTGTGCTAAAGTATATTATTATCATTTCTCTTTTATTTCAAAGACATACAATTATATATGCACATCTAGTCTAGTACAATTGATATATCATTGTTGTGGTTACAGATCTTGAAGGTTCCAGCCTTCACATTACTGATTATTATGACAGTAGCAGTGACAGCAACATGCTCTCCTTTGATCAACATATTATATGATCCAACAAAGCCATACATGGTGAGCCAAAGGCGGAACATTCAACACAACCCTCCAGACCAAGAGCTTAGAATAGTGTTATGTATTCTTGACACTGAAGCCATAAATGGTCTCATCCGTTTGCTTGATATCTCAAATCCAACCTCAAGCAGCCCCTTTTCAATTTCTGTTGTTAGACTAACTGAGCTTGTAGGGCGTTCCAGCCCTTTGTTCATAGACCATGAAAAGCAACAAGTTCCTCCCATTTATCAATGGACAAACACCATAAACGTCCTTGAACACCATCAGGAACTCAAGGGAATGTCCATGCAGCTCCATTTCTTCACATCTGTGGCCCCAAAGCAGTCAATGTTCCGAGACATATGTGAGCTTGCCCTAGAACAAGAAGCTTCTTTGATCATCTTACCTTTCGACAGTGCTGATGTTCACGACCATGCAGCGAGAGCAGTGAATTCACAGGTCTTGAACAATGCACCTTGCTCAGTTGCAATTTTTGTTGATAAGGGTCTTCTTGAAATCAACAAAATAGGTAGTTCCATTCGTCGAACTCCATATCGATTCGCCGTGTTGTTTCTTGGGGGTGGAGATGCTAGAGAGGCTCTTGTTTATGCAGATAGGATGGTTGCTAACCAAGATGTGTTCCTCGAAGTTGTAAGGTTTCTCCCTGAGAACTTTCTAAGGTACAATGATATTGAGAGGAAGCTTGATGATGGAATTGTGACTTGGTTTTGTGTTAAGAATGAGATGACTCAAAGAGTGGTGTATAGAGAGGTACTGGTTAGAAATGGAGAGGAAACAATTGAAAGAATTCAAGATATGAATGATGGTGCTTTTGATCTTTTCATAGTGGGAAGGAAACATGGAATAAACCCTATTCTTCTCACTGGATTATCAGAATGGAGTGAAAGTGAAGATTTGGGACTCATAGGAGACTATATTTCCTCTGCAGATTTTTTTGGCTCGGCTTCTGTTTTAGTTGTTCAACAACAAATCTTAAGAGGCTAAAATATGATAAATGTAACAAAATTAAGGATATAACATCCAAAAAAACATTATTTAGGTTTTTTTCGTAAATATACGTTCTTTCTCTTGTTTTTTTTTTTCTTCAATTTATACTACTTTTCAATTTAATTCTCAATATACATTATTTGGACTTTCTCTTTTTTTTTTGTTTTTTTAAATTTAAAATATTATAAAGTATAAATATTATATTATATAATTTTTTAATTGATTTTAAAATTACTTATTTATTAAATTAAATTTTATAATTTTTTTTAATTTCTTTAAGAAAAAATATACAGATAAAAAAATAAAAAAAAATTAGATAAAATTTTTTAATTACTTTGTATGTACTTTTATAGTTAAATTTATGTGTTGTTGATATTTTTTTTTTGTTATGTTGGTTAATTAAAAAAATAAAAAAATTAGTTAGTAGTATTAAAATAAACTAAAAAATACAGTAAAAAAAATAATTGGTACATCTATCTTATACAATAGACATAAAATTTCGAAGAGTAGCAACTGCTCTATTAGATATATCCTTAAAAATATTTATTGAAAATATCTTTAAATAAAAATATATTAAAAATATCTTTAAAATATTTATTTAACAATTATTTTTTGCTTAAGTGATAAGAATTGATATTTTTATTATTTATGGCTTGCAAATATAAAATGAAAAGATTAAAATATCCAAGATACTGATAACTATATTAAAAATATCTTTAAAAATATTTAATTAGCAATTATTTTTTGTTGTCATCCAAATGCAAGAATATGAACAGTATCAGTGGGGTATGTTCTTCTATTAATAAGTTGTTGTTAAACAAAGTCTTCTCATTTTTAATTAAATCTAATGACATAAACAAACTAATTATATTTAGTAATATAATTATATTAAAAATAATTATATTAGAAAATTCAGATTTTAAATAAAAATGTTCACCTAAAAAATATGTTAAGTAAATTAAATAATAAAATAAAAATAATTATATTTAATAATATCATTTTTCTTAAAAAAATTAAAAATAAAAATTATAAAATTTAATTTAATAAATAAGTAATTTAAAAACCTATTAAAAAAATTATATAATGTAATATTTATATTTTATAATATTTTAAATTAAAAAAAGAACAAAAAGGAAAGAGAAAGGTTCAAATAATATATATTGAAAATTAAACTGTCAAATAATATATAGATTGAGAAAAAGTAAGAGAGAGAAAGTGTATTTTTTTTTTATAAAAAAAACCCATTATTTAGCCACTTTCAGGTGCCTAATAGATAGCCAAATTAACTAACTAAATTACTTGTGAATAGTTAAGAGCTAGTATTTAGATGAAGACAAAAGTTTATTGTTCTTCAGAAAGGAATAGATAATGTATGTAGGTTCTTGTAGAGCTGAGTTATGCATCTCTTACTTCATAATCACAGGTGAATAGATAAAATGAAAAAAAAAAACTCATTTTTTAGTTAGTGGGTAAAAAGTGTTAATGACATAAAAATTGAAAAGATTAAAATATCCAAGATACTAATAACTATATTAAAAATATCTTTAAAGATATTTAATTAGCGATTATTTTTTGTTGTCACCCAAATGCAAGAATATAAACGAGTATAAAGTCTTTTCATTTTTAATTAAATCTAATGACATAAAAAACTAATTATATTTAGTAATATAATTATATTAAAAATAATTATATTAGAAAATTCAGATTTTAAATAAAAATATTCACCTAAAAAATATGTTAAGTAAATTAAATAATAAAACAAAAATAATTATATTTAATAATATCATTTTTCTTAAAAAAAATTAAAAATTAAAATTATAAAATTTAATTTAATAAATAAGTAATTTGAAAACCTATTAAAAAAATTATATAATGTAATATTTATATTTTATAATATTTTAAATTAAAAAAAAGGAGAGAGAAAATCTCAAATAATATATATTGAAAATTAAATTGTCAAATAATATAGATTGAGAAAAAGTAAGAGAGAGAAAGTGTATTTTTTTTTAAAAAAAAAACCCATTATTTAGCCACTTTCAGGTGCCTAATAGATAGCCAAATTAACTAACTAAATTACTTGTGAATAGTTAAGAGCTAGTATTTAGATGAAGACAAAAGTTTATTGTTCTTCATAAAGGAATAGATAATGTATGTAGGTTCTTGTAGAGCTGAGTTATGCATCTCTTACTTCATAATCACAGGTGAATAGATAAAATGAAAAAAAAAAAACTCATTTTTTATCTGGTTGAGCGTTGATGTTTTCTTTGTGCAGTCTTATTACACAATCAAAACTAAAGAGACTATTAATTAAACATGAAAGTTAATCTAGCATGACATCTTATATTTCATAGCACGAGAAATTCCCATAATTAACTCTATTGCTTTGTATTTTGTGAAGCACCCAGTGTGAATTTGGGTTTAAGTTGGACAATTTCCACTTTTAATTCGGTTTTTCATTTACCTTTTTTACATAATGAATCTAATGACATGAGAAAGAGTCATAAAGATAATGATTTAATTTAACCTTTAAAAAGCATTATATTTTTAATCTGATTTTTTTAATAAATTAGTTAGTTTTGTTATAAATATAAATATGAAATAGAAATTCAAACTCACAATCTCTCTTTTTTCTTTTTCTCTTATTATCTTTAAACCTTTGTTTTCAACCATCAAATAATCCTTATATCTTCATATTTTTAACCTAATCTACATAAAGATAAACTTATTGAAGAGAATTAGATGATTTTGGCATGAAGGTACAACTGAGTTCATGGGAAGTTATTTAGAGCTTCTAGAACACTCTACTTAACCCAATTTATTTGTTTTTTTTAAGATGTTAGGTAATTAATTAATACATAATCATATATTATATAATACAATAAGATAATTATATATTTAATAGAAAAGCATCATAGTATATATGCACATGATTTATACCATAAATTAATACTAATTTAAAAAAGAAATTAAAATTAGATACTCATATTTAATCATCAGTTATAGTTACAGTTTTAAAAAAAAGGTTAAAGAGTCAAATGAACTAGAAAAACGTGTACAGCGAAATTAGCATTTTCTTTATAGATTATAATTCTTAATTCAAGGAGATTATTCTTCGTAAATTTTGAGTGTACTTAATTAAAATTCAAAGCAATAATAATTTTAAAACTAATTAACAGTCAAATATTCCTCGGAGTGACAAAAAGTTCTTACTCTTCAAAAATAAAATAACTTCCCTTAAAAAATATATAACTTTTCTTATCATATGTATTTCATATTAATTAATAGTAACATTAAGAGTTACAAATAAGATTCAACACATTTAATAAATGATTGAATTTTTTAAATATTTTTACAGCAATTTAATCCTTCTTAATTTTTGATTGTGTGTGTGAAAAATATTATATTTTATTAGGAGAGACAAAATCTATTTTGATGATGAATCAATACATTAGTGATGGTTTTCAGACTCTCGAAAAAGTTCAAGTATGTTTATAGTAAATTTACAGTATGAGTTTACCATCCAGCTAGCATATCCGGTATGATAAACTCGCGGAGTTAACTTTTTGGACCTCGGCTACCTCTCTTTACAAAAATGTAATATTGAGTTAACTAACTACTTAAAAAAAACTTTGCAAATTAAAAATACGAGCTTAAGGCCGTGTTTGTGTGTTGCGTTTGAGTTGGCGATTCCGAAATGGAGGACGACGGTTCCAACTCGATCCGCCGCATGTCAAGCCGAACGCGAAAAGTTGCGTCCAAAATGGCCGCCGCGCTTGCCAGCGCTGACAACCGCACTCAGGCAACTATCTCCGCTCAATTTTCCCTCTTTTTTTTTCAGTTTTTTTATAAATAAAATACTATGAATTGAAATCTGAATAATTAATCTGATAGACGCGCGATTTTGTAACAATTCAATTTAGGCGGCACTTGCACGCTTGGATGCATTGGAGAATGACAATGCGGGTTTTGAAATCGCAGATGCCAATAATGATGACGATGACGCTTCTCTAGACGAGGAGGATCAATGTTAGGGTTTCTTCTCTCTCTTTTTTCATTTCATAATTTTGTTTCATTCCTTTTTTCTTATTCTAATGTTAGTTTTAATTTGTGGTGTCATTTTTTGAGTAAATGGTCTATTTGGTCTTATGAAATTGTGACTGTCACTTTAGTCTTTATATTTAAGAAAATGTCAAAAAAGTTCCTAAAATTATAATTGGATAAATGATGATTTTGGTACTCAACCGAATTTCTTATTTGGTCTTAATGTGTAAAAAGTGTGACATTAGTTGTAATTTTTGTGGAACCATTTTGTCATTAAGTTGTAATGTTTAAAAGACCAATTTAACATTAGTTGTAAAGTTTTGGAACCAATTTGTTATTAAGTTATATAGCAGGATGTAATTGTTGCACTTTTTATATATTTAGGGACTAAATCAGAATTTTTGTTCTTTTAAGGATTAATTCGTTTCATCTAAGTCTCCATTCGGGTCCTGAACATATACTAATATTCCTTCTTTTTGCAGTTTATATGCAGAAAAAGCAGTCTAAAGGCACCAAAAGGAAAACTAGGCAGGCAAAAGCACTTGAAGCTAGAAGGGCCCCAAGAACATTCCTTGAGCTCTTACATGAGGTCAGTGATTACAATTACACCCACAACAGGTCATACACATAAGTAGCACTCTCATGTTGTACTCTTGCCTTGATTTTTGTTTTTGTTAACCCACCTCCTACAAATGCAGGCTAACTTAGAATCATTGCCTCCTCATGTGCCCTCCTATTGGAAAGCCGCAGTTGGACCCCCAAGCTCAACCTCCCGTCGCCACTTCTGTACCGTTTGTGGTTTTTCTGCTAATTACACTTGTGTGAGATGTGGTATGCGGTTTTGTTCCCATAGATGTCAAAATGTACACAATGATACCCGTTGCTTGAAATTTGTAGCCTGATTGATATATATAGCCCATAAAAATGTGCACAAGTATTGGATACATACTGCTGTAATTTGTTATATATCAGTGTTCACTAGCACTGTGTAAAAGCAAGTTCTTTGCTCAACTTTTCCTCTTTTGTTGCCCTTCAGACTAGTGTTTTCAGTTAGTCAGTTACAATTCTGAAAACTGCATAATCTGACCCCTATTGGATCCTGTTAATCTAGTTAACCTTGTTAAAGATGTCCCCCATAGTTATTAGAATCTTATAGTTGACGATTTCAATTCTATGATTCAATATAATTTGGTTACCTATCGATAATCTCAAATGACTTTGTATCTTGCAATACATGAATGAATATGTGCAATTTTGTACCATCGATATGAATCACACAATTCACAATTTGTCATTTTTTCTTTTTACTTCTTTCATCAATTCTAAAAAAAAATATAAAAATTGGAAAGGCATATATGCTTAAATTGTTGAATGAAAAGGAATTGAAGGAGGACTTTTGAAATTATCCTATTTGATTCTATTCAACTACTTCATTTGTCATTCAATGCATGCACTCTATTTGGCTATTTCATTGCTTCATTTCCATTCTTCTAAAATAAAGCCTTCACAAACTCAAATATAATTAATAATTTTGTTTTTCAAGACTTATATGGTTAAGGTTAAGTTGTTTTATCTATTTCTAGTTTAAAATTATTACATTGAACACTAAATATATATGAAGTAATTTTTCATTGTTTTTTAATCTTACGATTTGATGCAAACTATGATTCAAAAATTAGCTTGGCGATTCACAATTTGAATCTTGATTTGATAACCTTGATGTCTTTAGTTGCAATAACTGAAGTTATTATTTAGAAGATCATCTTTATTATGTAACATGGATTATTCTGTTTTACTTTTATTATGGAGCATCCCTTTGTTTATGAGCTTGTATGTGTGTGTGTGCCTTTGTTAGACTGGCACCGAGGAAGCTTACTTCGTAGAGCTTGCTGGATAAGTTTTTCAGTTTCTTATTATTATATACACAAGAGCCTTATAACATGACAGTTGATGCATGGTGCGGATTTAGGCAATCCTGTTAAAGAGGTCCAATGATGTCTTTGCATGTTAGATATCCAGGTACAGTCAGGATCAACTTCACATGCTTGTTCATGGTGGCCTGCTAAAAACTAAATGTACCTTGTCCTTGTTTTAAGTTGCTTAGGGTGCTTTGTACAAAATAGTCCACCTGCACATTGCAAATTGCAATATGTGGACAATTCTTCCACTGAAGGAACAAATGGGAATTGGTTTCTGGTACTGAAATATTTTTTCTATAGAATGAATTAGTTATTTAGTTTTTCTCTGAAATATTAAACAGGTATTAGTAATGAAAAGAAATCATTTAAATTTTATTTTTGTTAATATAGGTTTGCAATGCCACCTAATCAACATACCGCCAACATACAGCTCAATTAAGCATAATCTAATTCTGGTATTGGAAACTGCAGAAAGCCATACTGTTTGTTTGGCAAATTCTTGTAGAACTTGTAATACAGAACAATAAATTTATTAACTAATGATGCTTCATTAACCTTAACATTGGGGTAGATCTGGTGGTGGAGGTAATACTGACTGTGAAAGGCCAACTCCATTTTCTACCAGAAGTGCCATTCCCAAACCCCAATTCAGATGTGAGTCTATGTGACAATGGACAAACCAAATTCCTGATTCGCAGCAGTGAAAGAAAACCATGTAACAGATTAATATGTGATCGTGATACAAACTGCAGAAGAAGACAAAGTTATGCAGTAGTATAATAAGTTACCTGGATTGTCAGCCACAAAACGAATGGCCACCCATCCTCCAGGAGGTGTTCCAATGGTGTTCCTCACGGGTGGGTCTACAAGGTTGAACTTGAGGGGATCAGTTGCTGGGTTGAAGTTGCCAAAACCTGAACCAACTACAAAGAAGTGGAATCCATGAACATGCATAGGGTGTTCCTCAGTAGTCACTATGCTTGTGTCCTGCAGAACAATTTGCACCTTGGAGCCATACTTCACCTTGTAGAGCTTAGTTCCTCGAGAAGGTGTCCATAGCCCCGGTGGCACATTGCCAGTGTAATCAAATTGTAAAGGGGGAACGGGGGGAAAGTCTGTGGTGAAGACACCGGGTATTCCTTCATAGTAGGCTTGCATTAAGGAGGTAGTACTTGGGAGTACAAAAGATACATTATTCATGCTGGCTGTGAAGCGGGTTCCATTTGGTCCTTGACACCGGGGACTATTAGGATTAGTACAGTTGATTAACCCCAATCCCACTATGAAATATAGATTCACATCAACTTTCTTAAAGACTCTAACCCGGGTAAGACCCCTGATCCTAGCAGTGAATGCAGTTGCAGTGGGGGTATCATTGAAGGCTGGCAAAGCTGGCAAAACTGGTCTTGATCTGTTTTGGTTTCTGCGTCTAGTAGATCTGTATTCAAGGATTGCAGTGGTGGTGGTATTGTCAAAGGGAGCATTTACAGCTGATTCATAGGCATGTGCCGCCATGTAGTAGAAACCTGGGGGTTGATCAGCAGTGACTATGACATTGAATGTCTGACCAGGTCCTATCATGAGGACTGTGGTTTTGAAGGGCTTAGTATATGCAGCATCCGTACCAACAACAGTCATTGTGTGGTTGGCAATGGAGAAGAAGAGTTCTTGATTAAGTGTACTGCTGATGATTCTCAACATAATTGTCTCCCCAGCATCTACTGGAACACGAACAGTTTCTGCATTGTATGTTTGTCACATCAATGAATCTGGAACATCTCTCAAAAAACAATTTAATGCGTAACATTTATTCAACCATGCTTTTCTTTAAGGTTTTGTCATAATAATGAAAAATACTTTAAAGGTTGAGATAATCTTTCATTTGAAAATAACTGTAGAAGATCCTAATCCATTATCAATCATTTTAACATCCTTTTTAATAGTAAGAGAATGTAGACATATAGAGAGAGTAATAATTTCACACCTTGGCTTGAGCATCTGTACAGATCACCAGGTTGCCCATTAATGGTGTATGCAACAGATGTATTTGGAGGTAATCCTGCAAAATCTGCCTGCCTTTGGAGAAGCACAAGATCCGTATCAAACCATTCCCCTGTGGCATCATCACAATACAATCTGTTAATGGCACTATAAATGAGAAGCTCATTAGCTTTTTGAATGCCCAGAAGTGAGGTAAAGTTTGATAACAGTGTTAGGAGATTCATTATGCAAGTGAATTGGGCAGAATAAGGAATTGGAAGATGGTTTTAGAGATTATACCAAGAAGGAGGGGAACTTCTTGCTTAGGCATAGAGAAGGGATAAGGAGAACCCAATCTAGGATAGATGATGAAAGCTCCATAAACAGTGGCTCTTAGGAAGCCGGTGTGAGCATGCCACCATAGTGTCCCTTCCTGGTCCCTGATTCTAAATCGGTATGTATAACTTCCCCCTGGTTGGATGGGACACTGAGTCACATAACTTGGTCCATCTGCCCATGGATTTCTCAGCATCCTTAACCCATGCCTGATGCACATAACCCATGATCACTTTGTGAGGAAGACAAATTTCATGTATCATTAGCATAGTTAATTAATACATGGACCAAGTATGTATCATCAGAATAGTAAATTTATTCATGGACCATGTATGAATTATTAGCATAGTGAATTTGAAGCCTAGAGATTTGTGTGGGGAAAAGTTCTGACTGGAGTAAGATGTTTTTAAGCATGGAATTCATGTGAAAGTGAATGATGATGCTATTTACCAGTGGATGGAGATGTTGTACTGTGCTGCATTTACTACTTTGATTACAACAAAATCCCCGTTTCTAGCTTCCACTGTTGGCCCTGGGAACTGCCCATTGACAGTGATTATGTTTTGGGTTTTGCACAGCCTCCTCACTGGCTTAGCTTGAATCTATTACAATCAAATTATTGATGGAATGATAATTACTAACCGTTTCTTAACCATATTAGAGAAATGTAGTGAATAGTTTATGATAATTAAACCAGCACTTACGACAAATTCATGAAAATGAATCTCTGTAGCTGAAGCAAGGGAACCAATAAGAGCAAGCAGGCCAAGTAAGAACCAAGAGCAACATAACTTACCAGAGAGTTGGAAAGTCTTCATTGTTGCTCTGGTTTTGTTTAATGGAGTTTCTTGGGCTGTGGAGGATTCGTTCTAAAGTGCAGCTATTTCTAGACTTATAAAGCGGGAAATGCTTGGAAAGAGAAACACTTGGGTCGTTAATTTGAATAATTAGTCTAACAAAGTAGATTGCAAGGTGCACAGCACAATCAACTGAAGAATAAATGCTAGATTGTGCGATTTAGATGTAAAGAGGTGCACAAGAGTAGAAATACATATGAATTATCAAATACTTTTCTGAAATTGCTTGTTAAGATACTAATAATCTTCTAAGGAGGTCCATCAAACGATCTTAAGGAAAATGACGTTAATAAAGAGAAAATAATTAGACCCAACCAAACCAATATTTCACTATTCACTAAGTGCTAGATCAACTAACGTCTTGAGTTTAATCCTAGGTATATTTGTGTTAAATATTTAGTGAAAGATTTTTGTTACCTATAATAATCTCAATTGATACGAATAAGATTAATTCAGATGAAAGATCTTTGGAATATAAACAAAAAATCAAAATTTCTCCATCTAACTAGGAAGGGAAAAGGAAAGATTATAATTTGTTTTTCCATTAAAAAATTGTCCTTTTAAAACATTACCTAAATAATCAAGAGTTTAGAAGTAGACATATTACAAGTAGGCACGGCAACGGGGCGGGTCGGGGTCGGGTTTTGTTTACCCCACCCCCGACTCCCCATTTCCCTCCCCGCCCCCGCCCCCGCCCCCGCCCTCGAAACCGACGGGGATGTATATTTACATCCCATCCCCGTCCCCGACAGGGGTCGGGTTTTCCTCGCCCCGCCCCCAACATTTTTATAAAATTTCATTAAAAAATATAATTTTAAATAAAACATAAAATTCAATTCAACACTAACATGAAATTTAATCTAATAGTTTCATATTTCAATGTGTTATATATATTAATAATTAGCGGGGCGGGTATTGAGAATCTCATCCCCGACCCCGAACCCGAATTTGACTATTGGGGAAAACCCGACCCCGGTCAACTCGGATTTTTCCCGTGAAGATCGGGTGGGTCTGGGGCGGGCCCCACGGGTTCAGGCCCCGTTGCCATGCCTAATTACAAGACTACAATTATCTTTTAATTGCCTTTATTCATATTACTTATAAGCTAGATCAAGTTAGTAATTTTCAATTTTCATCTCTCCTACTTCCATTCCCTGATAACTTCATCTCCAAGCAAAATATTATAAACATTATTTTTTAGTCAAAATAATGGATTAGAAATAATATTGAGTGGCATGGTTAATAAATAACCTTATTCTTTAAGTATGTAGTGATGAGTTTAATCCTTAATATGTGTCT
Source organism: Glycine max (assembly GCF_000004515.6). NCBI lineage: Eukaryota > Viridiplantae > Streptophyta > Magnoliopsida > Fabales > Fabaceae > Glycine > Glycine max. The sequence goes on along the minus strand of NC_038254.2, from coordinate 5,008,282 downwards.
ATGAAAAAATATCTATTGGGAGAGACAACCCCTTAAATGAATCTCAATATTTTGAGAGACTAATCTTCGACTTTCGATAAAAAAATACCATATTTTACTAAAAAAAATGAGCTAGAGTCTAATTGTTTGATACAAACCATTTTAATTCAAGTTCTGACACTTTGTGCAAGTGTAACATATAACATTTAGACCAAAGAATCAATTTTTTTTTTTGAAGTTCACTTCAGTCTTTTATGTTAATTAAAAGGTTTAAAATAATCATTCATCTTTCAAAAAGTTCACTTTAACATCTTGTTTTATTTGAAAGGTTCAAAATAATCATTTAACTATTTGAATATATTCAATTTTGTCCTTCAATAATACTCAAATAAATGATTATTTTTAATATATTTAAATAGTTGAAGGATCATTTTGATTTTTTAAACAAGATAAATAATCAAATTAAACTTTTTAAAAGATAAATGATTAAATTGAATAAAAAAAGATAAAAGACAAAATAAATTTTTAAGTTTTTTTTTTAATGAAATCACAGATTCACGGTTATTTATCCTTTTTTGGGGGGTGAGTATGGTTGACTTGAATGTACATCTCCAAAGAAGCAGAAGTTGAATTTGTAGCTAAAGGCACTGAAATTTTCAAAGAAAATGACAGTAATTCCAAATAAGGAAAAGTTGCTCATTTCCAACATGATGAACGGGTTTTTATCATACACTGTAAAAACAGTGTAGTAAAACCCATCTCAGACCAGCTGGTAGCAACGATTCGACAAGTATCGGTAATATAACTAGTTCAAACTGTTAGGTGGATTGAAAATATTATAGTGGTGTGATTTGGCTGATTTTTTTAGTGAAGCGGTCGACCAAACCGATCGGAGCAAACCACTGATGTAGCCAGTTGAACCAGTTCAAGTGAACTAACTAGCAACCACATCAATTGAAAGTGAACCAACTATCCAGTCGATTTTTGGAAGAGGCAATTTGTGGGGGATTTTGTACGATATAGTATGTTTTTTTATAATTTTAAAGTACGAAATTTACAGATTATGAATTTTTTTATTATACATTGATTCATGCAGTGTGATCAATGACTCATTGATTGAGTGTCATGACTAAGTAAGTTAGTAATATCAGTCATTTGATTCAGCAATCCAAACATCAGTATCATAAGTCAATGGTTGATCTAGTTGGTGATGAAGATACAACTTATATATCACCCAAAAACTAGTGAGTAATATATATAAGGGTGTTAATAACTAAAAAGAAGAAAATATTTATTGTAGAGATTATAAGAAAACATAAAAAAATATATACATTATAATTTTACACATCTCAATAAAAATAATTCTCTTTTTAGTTCTTTAATCAATATTTCAAAAACACTAATTAGTATTACATAATACTACTTTTATAAGCGTGACAGTGATTCTAGTGAGACTCCAATACTAAACTCAACTACTACTCTTTCATCATGGGAACCATGAGTTTTTCTTAACATATGAATCCGATAGTCTTCATTTCCTTTATTTGTGCTCTGACAGTAACACATGGCAACAACTGAAACTAGGGAAAAACGAGAACTAAGAAGAAAGAAAGATAATAGGGCAGTTAAGATCAGGTTGAATTTTGTTTTTGTTTGGTGGTTATGAAAAAATGCTGTTTCTGCGGTTTAAGTCCACCATGTTGAATTGTTGACAAATGACAACACTTAACAGTTAAACACAAACAAAACTGGTAGTGATATTTTTTGCGTGGGTGATTCCAACATAGAAGTAGCGAGTGTCTATATCCTATAATGCCATGATTTAAAGAACTCATACCACTTCTGCGTAATTTGAAAGTGGCACTAGCACCTTCACTCCTTCAAATTACCAAAACTCAGCTTAATAGAATACGAAGGATAACATGGTCAGAACTAGCATTTTTGCTTGTAAAACTTTGGAAGGATGTGGTTTAGTCAAACATGAATCCTGAACATGGTAAATTGAAGGGAAAAACTTTTCTCTCAATGCCCCTTCGTGTTAGCTATAAAGCAGACACATAATTAGTAACTAGAAATTAATATGCATTTTTCTGACCTTGGTGAGATCGATCCATTAACCAACTCACCTAATTTTTTTAACCCGAAAAAAAAATACACATTTTCACGTTTTTTCAACATAAAGTTTTTGTTTAATCATCAATTTTGACACTAATTAATTTGGGCAGCGCATCTCTTTCACATAACATATTTCAAATGAGGCAGGATGATAGATTTAATTTCCATGTTCCCAATGTAAATGGTACTTGTAATATTATTAGAATAAATAGTGTATATATGACGGTATAAACAGTATTTACATTATTAAAAAATTATAAACTATCATTTATTTTAAATTTATTAATTTTTATAATAAATATATTGAAAACATATTAACGATGATGATTTATGATTAAGTGAAAATATAAAATTTATTATACTAACAATGATAGAAATTAAACTGATTATCATTATTATATTGGTTGTTTGCTAAACCTTATTTATTTCTAATGTAAGTACTAGTCACCCAACTGCTTTAGAGCAACCATAATTAGACACACGTTGGATGCATGGTACGTTTAAAAGGCTAGGTACCCTGTGTCAATCAACATTGAACAGTGGATCGTTTTGTCAGTCTCTAATTTCAAAATCTTAACATATAAAGCATCTTGCCGACCTTGACATTTTCCTTGGGCTACTTAATACACTTATACGTTGAATATAACACAAGATGACCAATAAAAAAATTTGGCTGTTGGAAATTTATATGGTTTTTACTTCTTATTAAGAGGTACAAACCAAATAAAAGCTTTGAAACCAGGCAGCATGCGAATTGAAACTTGTATCCTAAAAGGCAAGCAGCCACATTACCATATACATAGCTATTTCGAAAGCATCCTAAAACCATCGTGTGAACATTGCCAATATTTCACATAATTTGTATTCAAAGCATTTGAAACTTAAAAAAAAAAAAAAACGAAGTTATAACTTTGGAGGACAGGAGGAGGAATTTCTAGTATTTATTTCATTCGTGTGTACGATGCACTGTTCTGAACACTTTGTGAGTTGCCCCTGCACATAGCTTCCAAAGACAAAAACTCTTTTTCGTCCACATCGATTAATAAAACATTACATAAACTCAATTAATTGAATACAATTACGGGTGGAAAATGATATATATACTTGCACGAACAAATTCCTTAGAAACTCCCAATCACCGAGAAACTGAAAAGGATTTGCAAGGGAAGGTAAAGTTTGTGCCTTTATGTTTTTAGTTCTTGTGAATAAAATCATGTTTGTTTTAAATCTCTTTAAAGTAGATAATCTCTTTTTGTTCTCTTGTTTACTAAAATGTGTGAAATGTAATTCTTATCTTACACAAACTTATATATCTCCACTTATGAAAATAAGACTACATAAATATTTTTTTAATCTTTGATGGATATATGAATTTTGTGTTACTTTCATTATTGACACATCCCTTAAATATTTCATAAAATAATAAAATAATTTGTGACGACTCAAAAATTACTTGAATAAGAGGAGCGTTTCATCTTCTTCCTTCCACTGCATTTAGAGTCATCGCTCCCACTCTCTTCACTCTCATCTGAATCGCTATATCTTCTCTTCTTCTTGCTCTTGTTACTTCAATTCTTCTTACTCTTTCTCCATCTACATTCCTCTTCTTCTGATTTAGATTGAGAATCGGATTCTAATTCACTCTCGCTATATGATTTCCTCGAAGAACTAGCAGAACCCTTCCTTCTCTTCTTCATTGAACACAACTTGTTTGATTCACTACTGACAGATTTCTCTGACTCACAATCGGAGTTAGAATCTGATTCCGGTTTTGCTTTTGCTTTTTATTTAACCTCCTTATCGATCTTCTCGGCACCATTGTTTTGATCAAAAATTTCATCAGGTTTGTTATAATCTTCTAGATCATCATTCTCGCGCCTCGGAGGATTAGGCTTGACTTTCCAGATGTAGTGCTTCAGCGATTTTCTCATCTTCTGCACTTGAGCCTTTGGTATTCCTTGAAGTTCAAACCCTTCAACTCCTCGGCGGACTCAAAGTCGTAGCACCACCAATCGCCGCGATCATGATGCAGGATCATTACTGTAATCTGTAATTAAATTGCAGATTAGATGATAATAGGAGGATGGGGGAGTTAGTTGGCAGTATCACATGTCATTAGGTAGTTAATTCTGTTAGGATTTTCAAGTGAGAAGTTTGTTAGGAAGTAGTTAGTAACAACTTGCTACATATAGCAAGCTGTTGTGCAGGCTCATTCGCATTTTGGAAAAAATTCTCAATACCCTTGTAACCTCTCCATTCTTCATTCTATATCAATAGTATCAGAATCTCTTCTTGCTTGGGATTCTCTTCTACCTTTCTAGTTCTTCGATTTGATCCAAAATCCTAGTACTATATCAATTGGTATCAGCTTGGCACCTTCTAGATTCATCTCAAAATGGCAGAAAACACTAGAAATCAGTCCCTTCTTCGTGAAGTAGAAGAACGTTTGAGCTCGAAGCTGGATGAGAGGTTCTTGCAGCTTGCGGGTTCGTTATGGCAAATGCTACATGAAGACATCGATGAACTTCTGCAACAATAGGCAGCGGGGCATTCTCCTTCTCCCAGCGCGGGAATTGCGACACACGATGAGAAATCTTCTACCTATTCTTGTTATACACGTCTTGCAAGACTAGATTTCCCTAGGCTTAATGGCGATGGGATTAAGAATTGGTTGGTTCAGTGTAAGACTTTTTTTTTTCAGTGGATAATACTCCAAAAGATTTCAAAGTTAGGTTAGTTGTGGTACATTTCGAGGAAAAAACATTACAATGGCACAATGCTTATGTTAGAACAGTGGGATTGAGAAATTTTCCTTCTTGGAAGGATTATTCCCAAATTTTATTGGATAGATTTGGTGAAGTCTGTGAGGATCTTGTGGCTGAGTTGATGAGGTTAAGGAAGAAAGGATCCGTGACTAAATTTCATGAACAATTTGATGCAATTGTCTCAAGAGTGGAACTGGTTGAGGAACATCAATTGAGTTGTTTCTTGGGAGGGCTCAAACGGGATGTGCAAATGATGGTGAGGATGTTCCAGCCAGATTCAATTAGGAAGGCTTTTTCTTTAGCCAAAATGTATGAATCTCTGTTAACCCCCAACAAAAACTATTTTCTAAATCAGCCAAGACCAGTCACTTCTTGAAACCACCCTTGTTACCTACACCCCCTAAACCTACTGAAACATCTAAGCCCAAAACACAAACTACAAGAAATATTAACAAGAAATCTTACATCTGCCTATATGAGTGAAAGAAGATGAAAGGGGTTGTGTTATTTATGTGATGAGCCCTTTACACCAGAGCACAGTTTGACACATAAGAAATTACAGATACATGTTATGGAGGTTGATGATAATTCAGATTTAGAAGGGGAAGATGTGGTGGGTGAGGAGTTGGCTGTCTCTTCAGCTAGTGAACCACTAATATCAGTAAATGCTCTAACTAGAACTACTAGTTTCAGAACAATGCGAGTCACTGGTTATTACAGAAAAAAAAACCCCTTCATATCCTCATTGACAGTGACAGTACACATAACTTCTTAGATGCACATGTGGCCAAGAAATTAGGATGAAGAATTGAAGTGATTCCCTCTTTAAATGTAGTTGTGGCTGATGGAAATAAGGTACATATTTCGAATATGGTTAAGATTTTTACATGGGTGATTCAGAATACCATTTTCTCATCTGATATAATGTTGCTGCCCCTAGGTTGTTGTGATTTGGTGCTTGGGGTGGAGTGGTTGGTAACTTTGGGTGACATTACTTAGAACTTTGATAAGCTGACTATGGAGTTTGTTACACAAGGAAGGAGACATGTGCTAAGAGGGGCTTCTAATATAAGCTGAAAACAGTGAAGAAGCAGCAATTGCACAAGGCATTTTCTTCGGGTGTGCACATTTCTATGCTGCAGTTGTGTGAGGGAGAAGAAGACTTATTGTTGAATTCACTTACTACTCATGCACCTGCATCTGCCATTCCTACTAGTGTTGCAGACTTGCTATGCAGTTTTGATGATATTTCCCAGGAACCTACCAATCTGCCTCCTGTTAGGCCTGCCCATGATCACAAGATTCCTCTAGTCTCAGGTGTTGTTCCTGTAAATAAAAGGCCATATAGATATGCTAAACACCAGAAAGACATCATTGATGGTCTGGTCAAGGAGTATCTGCACTCAGGCATAATACAAAATAGTAGTAGTCCCTATTCTAGCCCAGTTGTATTGGTGGGAAAAAAAGATGGTAGCTGGAGGCTTGTGTGGATTATAGGGAGTTGAATAAGGCTACAATGAAGAATAGATTCCCAATCCCTCTTGTGGATGATCTTCTAGATGAGTTGCATGGTTCCAAGTGGTTCTCTAAGGTAGACTTAAGATCTGGCTACAATCAGGTGAGAATGGATGAAAATGATGTGCACAAAACAACATTTAAGACTCATGCAGGTCACTTTGAATACCTGGTTATGCCCTTTGGTTTAACAAATGCACCAGCTACATTTCAAGGTCTTATGAATGTTGTGTTTCAAGAATATTTGAGGAAATTTCTGCTAGTATTTTTTGATGATATTCTCATCTATAGTAAGCCATTAGAAGACCATGTGTCTCACTTACATATTGTCTTTTCTACAATAAGGTCTAATTCATTGTTTGCAAAGAGGTCTAAATGCTACTTTGTTGTAGCTAGAGTGGAATACCTGGGTCATTTCATTTCAGGTGAGGGTGTTGCAACTGATCCAACAAAAGTTGAAGCAGTTAAACAGTGGCCTCTGCCCCAATCCTTGAAGCAGTTAAGGGGATTTCTTGGGCTTTTAGGGTACTATAGAAGGTTGGTGTTTCGATATGGAAGTTTGGCAAAGCCCCTTAATGACATGCTTAAGAAGGATAACTTCTACTGGACTCAAGAAGCTAAGTTAGCCTTCCAGAAATTGAAGGATCTATTAGTCTCAACACCTATCCTTGCTCTACCTAATTTTGATAAGGAATTTGTAGTAGAAGCAGATGCCTCAGGTACGGGTATTGGAGCTGTCTTGATGCAGGACAATCATCCCATAGCCTTCATCAGCAGGAGCTTGAATGTGTAGCAACAGTCCCTATCCACTTATAAGAAGGAATTGCTGGTTGTTGTCTTTGCAGTGCAGAAGTGGAGACATTATTTGTTACCTAAGAAGTTTGTAATAAGAACCGATCATAGGAGTCTCAAGTATATTTTGGATCAGAGGTTAGCTACAGCATTCCAGCAGAAATGGTTAGTTAAACTCATAGAATTTGATTTTTGCATAGAATAGAAGCAGGGTTAAGAAAATATGGTGGCTGATGCATTGTCTCGAGGAAGTTTAGTTGAGTGTAATGCTATTTCTGTGGTTCAGCTTGAATCAGACATGCTCATCAGAATTAAAGCTTCTTGGCAATCTGATCTAGATGTTCAAAAGCTAATTTCTGAGTTGCAAATTGATTCAAACTCCCATAAACACTTTTCCTGGGTAAGGGGGAATTGAGGAGGAAATGAAGGTTAGTAATTGGTAAAGATTTGGAATTAAGGAAAGATATTCTGAAGTGGTTACATTCTTCAGCTTGTGGAGGCCATTCTGGTAAAGATGCAACCTTGCAAAGGGTCAAGGCAGTTGTCTTTTGGAAAGGAATATCCAAGGATGTTAAGTTGTTCATTCTTCAGTGCAGTACTTGTCAAAGGTGCAAATATGACTCTACTGCATATCCTGGACTGTTGCAACCTTTACCTATACCTGAGCATGTATGGTAGTACATTACAATGGATTTCATTGAAGGACTTCCTGACTCAGGGGGCAAACAAGTTATTTTTGTGGTGGTGGATAGACTCAATAAGGCTGCACACTTCATGGCTCTCTATCATCCTTATTCTGCTGCTAATGTAGTTTAATGTTTCATGGACAATGTCTTTAAGCTGCATGAGTTTCCTGACTCTATTACAAGTGACAGGGATCTTATCTTTGTTAGTCAATTTTGGCAAGAGTTTATGGCTTACCAAGGCGTGCAAGTCCAGTTGTCTATTGCCTATCACCCACAAACAGATGGGTAGTCTGAAGTGGTTAATAGGTGCTTGGAAACTTACTTGAGATGTATGTGTTATGACAATCCTAAACAGTGGTCTAAGTGGCTTCCCTTAAATGGTGGTACAACACAACCTACCACAGTTCAATTAAAGCCAGCCCCTATGAAATAATGTATGGACAAGCTCCACTTGCTTACCTTCCCTATCTACCTGGTGAATCTAAGGTTGAATTGGTTGATAGAAGTTTGCAGAAGAGGGAGAAAATGCTTAAATTGGTGAAGTTTCATATGAGAAGGGCTCAGGATAGGATGAAACAACTAGCAGATAAGCATAGATCTGATCGAAAATTGCAGATTGGAGATTTGGTTTATGTAAAGCTACATCCTTATAGACAGGTCTCTATAGCTTTCAAAAACAATGCTAAATTGGCCCCTAAATATATGGTCCTTATCCTGTTCTGGATCAGATTGGTACAGTGGCTTACAAGGTTCAAATTCCGCCTAATTCTTTGATCCATAATGTGTTCCATATCTCCCAACTTAAGAAGTTTATAGGGGAGGCATCAACATCTGTTAATTGTCCAAGTACTGATGAAGAAATTAGTCACAAGGAGCTTGAGGTTATACTCGATAGGATGACAGTAAAAAGAGGCAACAAGGCAATGACAAAAGTGCTCATCAAGTGGAAACATCAGCTTCCAGAGGATGCCACATGGGAATTTTACTATGATCTAAAGAAAAAGTTTCCTGAATTCAATCCTTGAGGTCAAGGATTTGCTTGAGAGGGAGGAATTGATGCAGGATCGTTACTGTAATCTTTAATTAGATTGTAGATTAGATGATAATAGGAGGTTGGGGGAGTTAGTTGGTAGTGCCACATGTCATTAGGTAGTTAATTCTGTTAGGATTTCCAAGTGAGAAGTTTGTTAGGAGGTAGTTAGTAACAATTTGCTATACATAGCAAGCTGTTGTGCAGGCTCATTTACGTTTTGGAAAATTCCCAATACCCTTGTAACCTCTGCATTCTTCATTCTATATCAATAATATCAGAATCTCTTCTTGCTTGGGATTCTCTTCTACCTTTCTAGTTCTTCGATTTGATCCAAAATCCTAGTACTATATCAGGTCGCGGTCTAGATACGTGGTGTTTCCGTGACCGAATTTCTTTGGTATAACATTTTCGTTGTAAGTTCTGTTGGTATGCCTAAGGTTTTTGTGCTCAGGCAATTCTGAAAGGCAATGGTGACGCTCCGTGTGGCGGTCATATGAGTCATAGCTAGGGTTGCGATGACAACGATAGTTGTCGGAGACATAAAAGTCAGGGGTGTGACGATCATTTTGTCGATGGCGTTTGTGAGGGATTTCGATTGTGGAGGATAGTCTTCCCATCGCGGAAAGAGTGAATTGAACAATATGAGACGTTTACTGGCTTCCGGCAACGCAAACAGTGCACGCATGAAGAAATCTTTGTCAGACATGGGTTAGTTCTTGGTGGTCCCTTTTCTGGTTTAGGTTAGTTTGCGGTGGTTTATAGTAATAGTGGATCTTTTAGATTTGGCGGTGATGGTGGGTGGCCAGAACTGGTGGAGCATCGGTGAAGAGTGGCCGGAGGAGATGGAGGGTCGTGTCAGAAAATGGGTTTGCACTTAACTCAACCCTACAAAACCTGGCTTGCATGATGAGGATTGCTCCCCCTTGTATAGTTTATTTTGACACTATCTTTATTCGGTGAGGCTTCAACATGCCCCATTTTCCTAATGGCTACTCACCATGTGATAAATATAGGGATCCATTTAGGATAAGCTTTGGTACTATTTTTATTCAAGTGAGACTTCAACTTGCTTCATTTTCCTCATGGCAAACCCTTCTCCTTCACAATGTTTGATTTATTTATTTTTTATTTTAATTGATTCTGGCGATTTTTAATCACCAAGAAATTTAAATTTGATTTTTAAATAAATACTAGCGATTTCTGAGTTGTCATAAATTGCATTATTAAATATTTAACAATCATCATTTAACTAAGGATAAATAGTTATTTTTGTTCATAAAAGTGTAATTCGCTGATAAATGTGTCCCTGAAAGATAAAAATACAAAATTTAGTCTCTGAAAGTATAAAAATACAACAAATATATCCGACCGTTAACTTTCGTCTGTCATCATTAATAAAATAACCTACGTGACATAAAGAGACAAATTTGTCACTGAAATGATTGTCAACATGATCATCTCTAATTGTCAACATAATTGAGCTCTTTCTACAAATCCTTGTTTCCATGGTTGTCTCTTCGTGTTCTCCCTTCTCAAGGATCACCATCAACCCAGCCACCAACCACCACTGGCACTACCAGTCGCATCGCCACCACCATCTTCTTCCAACTCTCAAACCTCACTTCTCTCCTTGTCTCTCTCTCACACCCCTCAAAACCATTCATGTCCTATAGGTGAAGAGAAGAGAAGGAAATGATGAAAAAAAAGAAGAGAGAACATATTTGTCATATAATATTTTATTGACTTTTTGTCTTCTCACACTTTGGAAATATGAATAGGGTAAATAGTCACTTTTCTCTTTGAATGTATAATTCGTTTACAAATTAGTCATTGAAAGATGAAAATACACAATTTAGTCCCCGAAAGTGTAAAATGTGCGAAAAATATATTCGGCCATTAATTTTCGTTCGTCACCGTTAATAAAATAATCAAAATTCGAAGAAGCCAAATATAAGATATATTTATTTTTTATTTATAGTAGATTGTGACTAATTATTATAATTTAAAAAAAATTATAATGATTGAAACACTATTACAATGTTTATTTTGATAAATTGATACAATGTTTATTTTGAATAATTTCTATTGTGACAGATAAATTATGGTTGATAATCAATATTATTGTTATTATTATGTTTGTTTTAAATTATGTTTGCCAATATATTTTTTAAGTGATTATTGTAATGTTATGTTTGTAAGGATAAAAATGACAAAAATTTACCTTTAAATGAAACGAAATTTCGAGTCAAACAAATTAGTCCAATAGAGACATATCGATATTTAGGTCCAATATATACCGACATTTTGGTCCAATGAAACTTACTGACATTTAAGTCCAAAAAAAATTACTGACATTTTTTTCCAATAAAAATTACTAACATTTACATCTAAAAATGGTATCTTACTGACATTTTCATCCAATATAGTCAGCATGATCACGTTGACAATTATTTTAGTGACAACTTTATCCTTCTATGTCATATAGGTTATATTTTATTAACGATGACGGACGAAAATTAACAGTCAAATATATTTGTTACATTTTTTACACTTTCCGGGACTAAATTTCGTATTTTCATCTTTCAAGGATACATTTATCAGCGAATTACATATCCAGGGGCAAAAATATTTATTTACCCTTTAACTAACAATAGAAATTTAAACAAATTGTTTAAATATCAAAAAAACAAATGACAAATTTTTTTTTTATCAAAATCAAATATAAAATTCAAATATATATTAAAGATAAAACATATTTAACTCTTTTCACAAATATATATCACATATTCAAATATATATTAAAGATAAAAACATATTTATCAAAATCAAACACAAAATTAGGGACAAAAGTGTTTGAATATTAAATAAGAATAAATAAATGAAACTACCAAAGAAAAAAAACAAATTGTGTCAAGCTTTGTTCTCTATGTTAAAATAAAAATTTATAGACTCACGATTTAGACTTGCAATAAGTTTTAGCATTAATTGAAAAATATTAAAATCGACTAAATTTAAAACAGTAGAATTTAACCGGAATAAAATGATATAAGAAAAGGTGAAGCACTTATATGAGATTAAGAAAAGTCACCATCCTCATTTAAAGGGTGTAGATTAAAAGAACTCTTCACTCTTAAGAATGAAAATTCAAAATACGCAATAGTTGCTAATCAAATATGTGGTGTTAATTGGAACAATGATGGATGATCTGATCAGAATATTTTAAAAATTTACTTTCATTAAAAAAATTCAAACCAATAATACACTGCCAAAATTTCTGCTCAGACAAACAGCTACATTTCTGAAAAAAATCCGGCTAACAGCTCAAAAGGGGGGAAAATATTTAATGTACACTCTGCAGAAAATTTTACAGGAAAATGACCAACAAAAACTAGAGCCAACAATAACCTAGCAACAAACTGTGATGACTGTTCCGACAAGGTATTGTTGAAGATGAAAATAACAGCAGAAACAGAAGCACATTTTCTCAACCCCTGGCATTGAATATATATATATATATATATCTGTTGAAATTGAAGACCCGTTTGTCAAGCTGAAATAAAACTTCAGCACCAGTAAATGATGGAGAATTCTTCACAGTTGAGCTATCTGCTGTTTCATAGAATTAAATAACTTCAATTTTGACTCACAGATGGCAGAAAATTCTGTCAGTACTTTTAGCTTCCCAGTCATCATTTTCCTGAAAACGTCAGCAGGACTCCAAGACTTTAGAGATTGGGAGATGCGATCACCAAGTTCTGCATCATTCATAGAGGAAATGAATGTTTCTAAAATGTGAAAGACCTCCCCCGGTCCATCATTATGCCCGTCTTTCCGAAGAAGTAAAAGAATATTCTCCAAATGCTCATCTTCAGGTCTTTTGTTCCATTCAGTTATCCATGTCAAAACATCCTCTAATACGTGAGATAAATGCACGACAGAATCTGTGATTGCTTTAGTCAGATTCATGCTAGACTGATAAGCTAATCCACTTTTCTTTTTCTTTTTACCAGATGGAAAACAGGATCTCAGACAAGATTGGATTACAAGTCCATGCCACGCCAAAGGTTCTGTAACTAACTGCATCAGAAGTTCCATGCCACTCCAAGGAGAGCAGAGCTGAGGCTCTTGGAACCTAACCTTCTCTAAGATATACTTCTCCAGCATAGAATCTAAGATATTCCAAATTCGAGGCCTACATCCATTTCCGTCTGGCTGCACAAGTTCATGGGAGCTCAAGCTCCATGCATTTAAAAATACAGTGAAATTCAACCAGTCAATCAAGTTGGAGTCAGAAACCTGCAACATTTTTAGAAGAGATGGATTAAATTGCAAGTAGCACCCCTATATGATAAGATATTTTCATTACAAAAAAAATAATTGAACAGTGCCTAAAAGTAGTTGGAAAAGAGTTATCAGGTGCAATTGTTTAAAAGAAAATGCCCTCATACTGCAAACCCTATAATAATCTGCACATTCATTTCTACTACAGCTCATTTTTCTATACCGTCACATCTAGTTTACAGGCATCATTGTCTGTATTATTAATATAAAGAATGTCTTTCCATTTTGCTTCTTAATTCTGAAATATCTTAGCTCATGGCAGTTATGTCAATTTAGCTCTCGATAGGAAAAATAATTATGTAGACGTAGCATCTGGATTCATGTTGGTATAACATCTCTGTTTAACAGATCTCCACAAAATATTTGAACAGTAGCATAAAAAATTGAGCAATCATACCACACAAGATCTTTCACCATTGGAGAAACCCATGACCACTTCTATTGCTTCAGTGAGAGAAAAGCCCAACAATTGTGCATAGCACTCCAGCAACAATTTCAGCTCTGAAATGATGTCTGGGGTAACAGAACCATTGACCTCAACATGCTCCTTGATTGATGCTGAAGCACTTTGAATCGAAAGATATATCATCCGTGGAAGTAGGGATTTCTTTTCAATGACTCTCTTTAAACTTGTTTCCCTATCTTTGGTCTACATTGATTAACAAACCATGCAATAAAAGGGGAAAAAGAAAAAGGCCCATATAGATAGTTTAGATTTTACTGAAACAAGGTATAAATCAGCCACAAATCATCCAGGACGGAATTGACCTACCAATATTTCTCTAGGATAATAAGAAATCCCTTCAAATGGCCCTGAAACAGACGGCAACCATCCATTAAGCTTAATATAGCAATCATCAATCACAGATACATTAGAAAATAACACCAGATTATAATCTGATGTCCAAACCATGACATTAGTCAGTTACACGCAAAAAATACCATTGAGTCCTACCAGCTATAAGGATGCCACGCCCTATCATTTTCCAATTTATTTAGATTTTTAAAAGCTCATACATAAATTCATCCATCCAAACAGACCAACCCCATTCCCATCCAGTCTGTCCAATCACTCTAAATTGAATATCTTGAGGAAACCAAGTTAAGAAACAACTTAAGGTATCAGGTTAAATGATTTGTAATTGTAAACAACGTACAAGGAAGTATTCCGTAAGCTTTAATTAGCTTTTCTTATAAGAGGTCAATTTTGATATTCATTCTAACTTAGACGCATACTTTGAGGATTCATATTGTTTATATATTGATGCTAAAAGTCGCAAGAATACAGCACACATTGTTTCTAAGCTAGAAATATGATTGAAAAACTAACCTAAAAGGTAATTTTTCTCTGAAGTTGGTGTCCACCAGGGCCGTGACTGCAAGTCTTCATTGAAGGTCAAAGACTTTGACCCTACCTCCTTAGACAGCTCAAGGAACTGAATACCACATTTCAAGCTTTGAAGGACACCCTGACAAAATATGAACTTGTTAAACCTACACCATCAAATTAAGAGGTCATAAAATATACTATAGTATCAAGACACGAATCACCTCCTCTTCTTCAATGTTATCTGCATTCTGCTTTAGTTGTAAAATGGATGTTTCAACTCGAGCCACTAAATACTGACTAGAGTGCTGCAACCTATCTTTGAACTGGACAAATTCAATTACCTGGAATATAACATTGGATCAATTCAATCAACTCCATGGACGCGGTTCTTTCAACATTACGTCAGAACCGACATGAATAGAATATTATCATGCAATGTGTACTTCTTTATTTTGCACATACATGAGCATAACCATGTCAATCAAACTATGCACCACATGGACAGATGCACTACTTATGTTTTGAGTATGTCATTCAATTAAGAAAACAACAAAACAGGGTCAAATCTTGACTTCATTTCTAACAAGGTTGCGCAGAGATTAAAAAATTTAAGAAAAAAGTTCCTTTAATGTTTTTGACTAAATTAACCATGTTCCCCTCAGAATTTAGAATTCTAACAGAATTGCCTCCATCAGTATTATCAATGGCAGACAGCAGATTATGGCGGCGAGTCAAAAATTTGCATATACATATGGCAGATGGCATGGCAGCAGATGGCAGAAGCATGGTGGACAAGATAGAAAAAATGTGTCTGTGTATGTATAAATACTAAAAAAACAGCAGAAATAAATAAATAAAAATTAAAATAACAGAAGTAAAAGGAACAAAATTAAAAGAACAAGAACAAACAGAATTGAAAAACAGGAATTTCAAAGAAAGAAACTATTACAGTATACAGAAACTGTCTTGTACCACACATGCTGGTTTATTTATAATCATAAGGATGCTACAATTAAGAATATAATATGGAACAGGATCCCTAAATATTAGCTATTTAACATTCCCCGTCTAGCTGGAGCATATATGTCATATGAACCAAGCTTGTTACAAATATAATCAACACGAGATCCCTTGAGAGATTTAGTGAATAGGTCCGCGATCATTGGAGCGGACAAAATCGGTGGTGACTTTTCCTGAGAGCACTTTCTCTCTCACAAAGTGACAATCGATCTCTATGTGCTTAGTCCGTTCATGGAATACCAGATTAGATGCAATGTAAAGAGCAGCTTGATTGTCACAAATAAACTTAGTGTCCTAAGTGTCTCCAAATTGTAACTGTTGGAGAAGTTGCCTAAGCCCAATAATCTCACATGTAACTACTGCCATAGCACGGTATTCAGCTTCGGCACTGGATCTGGCTACTACATTTTGTTTTTTGCTTCTCCATGAGATCAAATTTCCTCCAATAAAAACACAATAACCAATAATGGACCTTCTGTCTGACAATGAGCCTAACGATCTTGGCATTGCCTTTGTCTTCATATAGTAGTCCGCAACCTAGTGCATTCTTGATGTATTGAAGAATGTGCATGACAGCATCCCAATGGCTATCACAAGGGGCATTCAGAAATTGGCTTGCCACACTGACTGCAAATGTGATGTCTGATCTTGTGACAGTGAGGTAATTAAGTCTACCCACAAGTTGTCGATATCTTCCCAAGTCTTCCAATGGTTCCTCTGATACGGAAGAAGCTTGAAATTGGGATCCATAGGAGTGTCACTTGGGCGACAATCAAGCATGTCGGTCTCTGTAAGTATATCCAAAGCATTCTTCCGCTAGGAAATAGCAACGCCAAAAAAGGATTGAGCAACCTCAATGCCTAAGAAATATTTGAGCGGTCCCAAGTCTTGGTCTGAAATTGGCTGTGTACATGGGATTTGAGCCGGCGGGATATCGTCAAAGTCATCACCAATAATGATGATGTTGTCAACATAGACAACAAGAGAAATGCACATGCCAAATGGAGAATGGAGTGAAAACACAAAATGATCAGCCTCGGCGAGTCATACCAAATTGAAGTAAGGAAAAACTAAAACAGCCAAACCAGGCACGAGGAGACTGCTTCACGCCGTAGAGAGAGCATCGAAGGCAACAGACAAGGTGAGATCCACCAAAAGCAGTAAAACCAGGGGGCAGATCCATGTAAACCTCTTGTTGTAACTCACCATGCAAGAAGGCATTTTTAATATCTAGTTGGTGAAGCGGGCAATGGCGAATGACAACCATGGCAAGAAACAAATGAACAAAGGTGATCTTTGCCGCAGGGGAAAAGGTGTCCCCATAGTCGACGTCAAAGATCTAAGTATAGCCTTTAGATACCAAGTGAGCTTTGAACTGGCCAATATTGCCATCCGGTCCAACTTTCACTTTATAAACCCAGCGACAACCAACAATAGTCTTCTCAGGAGGCAAGGGAACCAGCTCCTAAGAGTCACGGGCTTGTAAAGCAGCCATTTCATCTAACATCGCATGTTGCCAATGGGGATCAGACATGGCTTCACCTATAGACTTGGGAATAGACACAAAATCCAAAGAAGAGATAAAAGAGAAATAGGAAGGATATAATCGGTCACGATGAAGAGTTAGGATTGCGAGAGTACCGAATACCTTTGCGTAGCGCAATGGGAAGCTCATGTACAGGAGACATTGGTGGAGGGACATTTGGAGTAGGACATGATTTTGCAAGATCAGTAGGTGGAATTGCCAAAGGAAGCTGCAACCATTGCTGATAGATAATAAGTGGTGGTGGAGCAACGACAATAGCCGGGTTTGGAACAACACATGGAGTAGGGACAACAATCGGAGCTGGATTTGAAAAAATAGATGGAGCATGTAGAGAAGCAATGTTGTCAACAGATGCAGAGAAGAAGGGAGTAGACTCAAAGAAGGCGACGTCAATAGAAACCAGATACCATTTAACTGTAGGGCAAAAACAATGATATCCTTTCTAAAGGTGAGAGTAACCAAGAAAAAGACATTTCAGAGTTTATCTTTACCTAGGGTAAGGTCATGAACAAATCAGGTGGAACCAAAGACATAGAGGGGAACAGGGTAGAGATCCTGTTGAGGGTACAAAATGGAGTATGGAATCTTGTTGTAGAGGACAGATGATGGCATGCGATTAATCAGATAACATGTTGTAAGTGCATCACCGTAGAAGCAAAGTAAAACATTATAATAGAGAAGAGTACAAGTTGTTTCAACTAGGTGACAATTTTTCCGTTCAATAACACCATTTTGTTGTGGTGTGTGGGCACATGATGTTTGATGTGCAATTCTTTGTGATGTAAGAAAAGACTGAAATTGGGAAGACATGTATTCATGAGCATTATCAGTCTACAAAAATTTGATAGATGTCCCAAATTGATTATGAATTTCATGTGAGAAATTTTAAAAGACAGAGAAAACATCGGATTGATTTTTCAGTAAGAAAACCCAAGTACAACAAGAAAAATCATCAATAAAAGTGACAATAGAAAAATTCTAAAGGAGAACATACTCAACTAAGACCCCAAATATCAGAATCAACTAAAGTAAAAGGTGATGCGGCAATTTTATTAACACGAGGACTATAAGAGTAACAAACATGTTTTCCTAACTGACAAGATTTACACTGTAATGACTTAAGAGTACAGAGACTAGGAACCAAAAGACACAATTTGTCCAAACTGGGATGACCAAGACATTGGTGAGCTAGACCTGGGGAGGCAGTGGAGACGCAGGCAATCGACAGTGAAAGTTGATATGATCCTCAAGACTCATGTCCTATTCCAATCGTCCGTCCAGTACGTCAATCTTGAACAAGAATAGAATTGTTAACAAAAAGGTCAGAGAAATTTAGTGAGCAAGTGAGCTTGCTAATAGAAATTAAATTGAAAGGACAACCAGGAACAAACAGAATCTAAAGAAAGGTTAGGGAGTGAATGAGTCTGACCAATGCCACAAACTTTAATTTGAGAACCATTTGTGAGGGTAATAGAAGACAATGAATCTGAAAAAGATAATTGAGTGAAAAGGGATTGGTTACCAGTCATATGATCAGAGGCATCAGAATCAAGTATCCAAGTGCCATGAGCAGAGGATTGGGAGACAAAGGCTATAGGATTACCAGACTGAACCACAATAGTAACAGGCAAGGTAGGTTGCTTGGCTGGTCGATATCGAAGAAAATTTGTATAATCAGAGGTGAAAATAGTCACATCAGCAGGTGGGGAAGGTGCAGCCCGGGGGTTGTAGTTGGCATGTCCCATTCAATTTTTCCAAGGGATCAGCGGCACATTGTTAAATAAAGTGGGATCGTTGGAGCTGCCGTGGTGGGCCATGAAACGCAGGGAAACAAGGCCAAACAGAACCTAACAGTGGCCAAACAATAGCCAAATGGGGCCAAATAGGTTCGACGGAGAAGGAGCACGGTGAGGAGTTTGCTGGTCGGCAGCATTGGGTTCGCCAGAGGGAGGTCAGCGCTAGGTTCGCTGGCCTTTGGTTTTTACCGGAAAATGAGTGTCACACCACTATTTGGCTATTGGTGTGAAGGAGCAGTAACTGGAGGGGTTGTTGGAGTGCAGGTGGTGCCAGAAAATTGTGGGTGGGGGGGTCACCGAAAGGAGGTGAGGTTGACCAAAATGTCGCCGGCAAGTGGGTCTCATCGGAAAGATGGTCACATGCCAAAAAGGGGCAGCACGTGGAGGCATGTCAGAGGTCGGACAGAAAGGGACACCAGAGGGTGGCGGTTCCAGTGTCGGGGTTGAGCTAGAGAAAAAGTGGCATGGTGGCGACCAAAAAGGCTGCGCAGTGGGGAGGAGCACTGAGCGCTCGCAGAAAGAGGCACCCACTGCGAGAAGCAAAGAAAGAGGGAGGATCGAACCCTAGGATACCTCTGATACCATATTACAGTATACAGAAATGGTGTCTTGTACCACACACATGCTGGTTTATTTATAATCATAAGGATGCTACAATTAAGCATATAATATGGAAAAGGATCCCTAAATATTAGCAATTTAACAGAAACAATACTCTTTTTCTGTACAAGTACTAGAAAAAACAGTATAGAACAAAGCAGTACAAGTATTAAGAAATAGAATTGAAAATACATTTAAAAAATACTGCTCAAATAATCTAAAGAAAAAAGAAATTAAAAGCATGAATTCAAAAATACATTTAAAAAAAATAAGCAATACAAGTACTGGATAAACCAGAATAGACTAAGCAATAAAATTAAAAAAAAAAAAAAAGCAAATAAGGAAAGAAAAATAGTTAATAAAATAATTGAGATAGTTACCAAAGCTGGAACAATAGAGAAGAAAAAAAAAAAGAAATGATAGATGCATAACAGAATTAAAAATATTATTTAATAAAAAAGAATACAGCAGAGAGAAAAAGTTTTATCGGAGGAGGTTGCAAGAGAAGATTGCCAGTGGACGGAAGCTGTCAGAATGGAAGTTGCTGATGGATGGTGGTCATCGGAGTTGGAGTTTGAGGTCACCAGTGGACGGTTACTCGTTTGGAGGCAGCTTCATGAGGGAGACTGGGAGAGGAAGAGAACCTGTGTGCGTATCTGATTCAATTTTAGGGTTTAAAACCCTTGTGTTGAACCAGTTTTGGGTCAGGCCACATGGCCCAAGTCTCTTTCTCCTTTTTATTCTTAAAATAAATCTGCAATAGGCACTGCGGCAGCCACACATTTGGCGGCCGCCATTTGAAATCTGCCACACCACCAACATATCATGGCAGTCTGACACTTCCACCATTTAACAAAACTTGCCTCCAGCCTTGCATCAATTATGCACAGACTTCAAATCAAATCAAATGTTACAGAGGATTCAACCATTTTGTGCTTGATATTATTTTTATATTCTTTTTTGGGAGGGAGGGGGGGCATTACTGTAACTAAGAATACATTATCTAACAATGTTATGCATGAAGAATTCTTTACAAGAAAATAGGCTTGCAATTCCAACT